>NC_056732.1:1065260269-1065265269 GCF_019279795.1 Protopterus annectens
ATCAATCAATCAATAAAAATAAAACCAGATAAAAGTACAATATTTAAACAGTATGAAACCTGCTCTAAAATGTTACAATGTTAAGTACATAATACTCAATTTATAAATAACATTAAATATATATGTATAACATGTGTAAATGTTATACTAAAAATCACATTTTAAAAGCTACTAGGGCAAAACTGAAAATGTATAATATGTGATAATGACATAAATTTACTGTAAGAACTAAGTATTTAGCTAAATATAGACACATAAAAATATATAGTAATATGTAAAAATAAATAATTAATTAATTGCATGCTGGTTAAAGACCAAAATCTGATCATAATAATACTGAATATATGACCAAAACAAAGTCCATATTTTATATATATAAAACTGTGTAAATGTTACTATGTTTCAAACTTAATCAACAAAAGGTACAGTATCAAATTGAAATCTTTTATGCAAAATTAATATGTTATCTATTTAAAGCTTTTAATTTTAACACGCTTTTAATAGACACAAATTCATCTAAACCAGGAAAATGTATGCAGCCGTTTTGATTTGCCAATACAACTCATTTTGTTCTAATAAAGTTGCCAAGGCCCCTCTCGGTCTAAAAGTGTTTGGTGTACAACCAAAAATAAAAACTCATGTGTTGGAAATTGTAAAATATGCGAGCAAGAGCATTGTTAACATCACCTTTACTAACAGCATAACAATGCTCGTATATTCTTTGTTTTAGTTTCCGCTCGGTCTTACCTATATAAAATGAGTGACAAACCTGACAGCAAGCTGCATATACTACAGCTTTGGACTCACAATTAAAGGAGCCATTTATTGTGTAGTGTTTGTTATTAATATTGATGTCAGTAGTCACTTGAATGTGTTTACACTGTGTGCAATGCCCACATTTACGCATACCTTTATGTACCCGCTTGTTCGTACCTAGATGCTCATTCTTATGCCTTTTTAACAGATTTTTAAGGTTAAAACCCCTTCTAAAAGTGAAGCGGGGTCTGATACCTAGCTTAGTACAAGTGTTCGGTTCTTCCAAAATTAATGCCCAATTTTTTATAAAAATCTCTTTGACTCTTGCCGTGTCAGCTGAAAATCAAAACGGCTGCATACTTTTTGTTGATTAAGTTTGAAACATAGTAACATTTACACAGTTTTATATATATAAAAATATGGACTTTGTTTTTGGTCATATATTCAGTATTATTATGATCAGATTTTGGTCTTTAACCAGCATGCAATTAATTAATTATTTATTTTTTACATATTACTATATATTTTTTATGTGTCTATATTTAGCTAAATACTTAGTTCTTACAGTAAATTTATGTCATTATCACATATTATACATTTTCAGTTTTGCCCTAGTAGCTTTAAATGTGATTTTTAGTATAACATTTACACATGTTATACATATATATTTAATGTTATTTATAAATTGAGTATTATGTACTTAACATTGTAACATTTTAGAGCAGGTTTCATACTGTTTAAATATTGTACTTTTATCTGGTTTTATTTTTATTGGTTGATTGATTGACAATTGATAATTAACTACAAGCTATATAAGCATCAGTTTTATGTTGTTCTGGGTCTGAAGAAGGTGGAATATTTTTACCACTGAAAGCGCTTACCATATTAAAGTTTTTAGTTGCTTTAGCATTACGTTATTCGTATTTGCTTATTTCAGCTTTCTCCTACCATTCAACTTGTTTTTCTTTTTATTTTCATGACCTTGCAGGTGAGACTGGTTAAGACATATAGGTCCATGTTTCCCAGGGTTGGTTGATGGCCCACCTTTGTACAAGGAGATTACTGCTGCAGTTTTCTATTGCACTGGAACCAAGCCAGTTCTTAGGCTATGGTGACAGAGGATGGTAATTTTTTTCTGCTAGGTCCTGTTGTAGATTGCTTAGTAAGTGATGCACACAGTACATAAACAGCTGTTTGACAACACTGATGGCAAAGGTTACATTCGTGACAGTGTGGATTGTGCCATATACTGTATATACCATGCACAAATGTCAACTAGCAGAATTGATCATAATGTCACATACAGGTATAGCAGTGTCAATCCTAACACTTCCAGCAGATGTTACAGTGTCAGGACAGTGTGCTTGATTACCCTCATAAATTGCTGACATCTCATAATAGTTGTACAACTGTGTTAGTGCAGAAACAACTATGATCACTCACATTCACATATGTTATGTCAGAGACATGGGATTACTGGTGGTATTCATCTGATATTGTCCATGACTTTGCGTGCTTCAATTTACTGTTGTCCATAAGTCTGTAACTATGCGTCCCACTTGGTGGAGACCTCTGCTGACATTACAATCATGTTCAAACAACTCATTTTGTACAGCTTCACAATATGCAGCTAACCCATATTGTAGATAACATGCCTGATAGATGTCCTCAGCATTGTACATGTCAGGATTCTTATATCACAAACACATCCTTCTCCATTGTTGTCACCTTGTGTTGCAGTCACATAATATACAGTTACACTGTGCAGTCTGTACTGTATCATGTCGATATGTGATTAATATTCCTGCTACAACTGTCTTCATTTAAATGTCCTCCTCTGCTCTACATTAGGATGTTTCACCTGCCCACTTTCCCTGTGTTCATTCCTCAAATTCATTTGCATGTCCCTATTCAATACACACACGTCCCCTGATGGTATATTGTAAATGACAGTCCACGTGCCATTATTAATGATATACACTACTTTTGTACAAGATGCCTGAAACAGGACTCCACAATACTCTGCACTGTATACACTGTCCTGTAATGTGTTTGAGCCATATACATTGCTATACTGCAGCATTATGTGCAATCCGGCACACCAAGTTTGCCCATAGGTAAACAGATCTACATGTTTGCTACTATCCATGTTGCTTTCTATGATTTCCTGGCCAGCAACACTGTTGCTAGCCATTATGTTTAAGTGCTGTGCATGGCTCGAATATGTAATTAACACTGCTGCTCACCAATCAAACATGTAAACTCCATGTAGGCTTCGCATATAGTTTACACAGAGTTTATTGAATCCCCTGGTACCTTTGCCTTTTCCTCTCCTTTATGTTGTTTTCCCTAACCTTAGTGTGAATGAACACTACTCTCTCACTTTCTTTGTCTTCTTTGGTTGCTTTTGCTCTGAAATGTGTACTGCAGAACACATTTTAAGTTTTACTTTTTTCTTCTTATTTATATATGCATGTTGCTCAGTTTTCCTGTATTTAATTTTTCTGTCTTACACTGACAGAACTGGGTTTAAAACTCTCTATGCCCTGTTATTCCTCAGTTCCCACACTAGTGACTTTTTTCTTACTGGTAAGCTTTTTCTTAACGCTCATCTTTAGCTTGATAGACGTTTAGATTTCTTCATACTACCTAACTTCACACTCTCAGAATATACTCTTTCCATGAGTGATCCATTCTCTTCAGCTTTACTAGTCACTTCCAGTCTTTGCTTTGTAACACTTTCAAGCTACAATATTTCATTATGCAAGTCCATTCCTTTTGATGATTCTACTGTTGCAAACTGCACTCTTCAAAGTGTATGCTGATATGTCTCTGTATCCTTAACCAAATGCATCTTCTACGTCCTAATCATTACTGGGTTCAGATACTCTAAAGAATAATTCTAAAGAATTCTAAAGAATGTGTCTGGTGGTTTGTCTCCCTTTTTTCCCATAAAATTGCCAAACTGTGGAACACTCTTCCTCAACCTATGGCTAAAACCCCCAGCATTCATGAGTTTAAAAACCTCCTTAAGGAACATCTATCAAAACACTGGCTCTGCTCCTGCCATACTCCTGGTTAAGCTACCTACTACTCCCTTACATTACCCTAAACTAGCTCATTCTCACAGCTACAACTATTAACTGCTAAAGGCTATCTTGATTCTACACTCAGTTTCAGTTAGCAGTGTATACACATATACTGCTTTGTCTTTAACTGTTATGTAGACTGCATTTCTCTATCTTGCAATTACTGTATCACACTGTTCTCACTATTAACTCATGTGGCCAGTTTTTATCACTAACTGTGCCATTTTTTGTTAAATTTGTTAATTTATTTGTTAATTATTTGCTAATTATTGTTATATAACTAATTTCTTTACTGACTTGCTTTGTACATTGTTGATTAATATGTGTTTGATTTGATTGTTTAATACTGTCAATTTGGACGTGTGGACCTTTTCTCCATGGACCTCCACTGAAAATGGGCCTCATCCCCAGTCGGACATTTCCTGGTAAATAAAATAAATAAATAATTTTTTTTTCTCCTGAGGCATGGAGTTTTATATCTATAAGCTTATTCACTTAGTAGTTCCCCTCCCCACACCATCTTCCTATTGCTTCCACAAATCTTTAAAGCAGAGAATATATTTCCCTATTATCATGACATGTAGTAAATTGGGTATTACAGCAACAGAATGAACTACTTTCCTAAACATACTTTGTATTTCTAGTTGAGTAATGGGATATTGTTTATCTTGATGAAAACATATTACTTCAATTATTTTGTAAGTAACTGACCCTTTATCAGCCTCATCATAGTACCTGAATCAAATAGTCCTTGCAGGCTCTCTGCCATCAGTTAAGATATTGCACTTAACTTTACAAGATATTGCACTTAACTTTACAGTAGCACAGTAACAGAATTCAGATTAAAGTATTTAAACATAATCTGGATGAATGGATGGATAAATGCAAATTCACCCCTGGTTTAGTAACCTTGCCTCTCATAGATAGGGCCAACATGTAAATGTTACCTTCATCTCTGGGTTATTTGTACTTAAAATATAAGGGCTAAAAACTTAAAGGAAATATATGGCTAGACTTTTAAAGATCCTCATAGATCACTAGCCTAGTAAGTGTCTCTGAGCCTATGAACTATTTTATCAGATCATGTATCACCCTCCATAGGCACAGTACCATTAGTAGCGTGCTTTTCAGGGGTTATAGTTTTCAAGGGTATAA
>NC_056732.1:1065270269-1065290269 GCF_019279795.1 Protopterus annectens
TTTCTAATTCATGTGCTTCTTTGGTGGTAAGAAGCTAATTGAAAAAATGTCCTTAAGGTTTTTGAGAATCCATTTAAGCACTGTCATTGATTACAGGTAAGTCTGATTTTTAGGACTGTCTGAAAATGCTCACTCCATGTATATTGAATTGCTTTGTTCTTCCATTAAGAGCATCAAACTAGCATAGATTAAAGGAAATGCGACAAGGCAAATTTAGATCTTTATTGGCCCCTGTAGCATAAAATAAGTTGTACATGTCATGTCTCTCACTGTAAACAGAAACTTCTTGACCCTGTGCTGCCAACAGTTGTTTTAACATTTCTGCTCTTTGAATGTCTGCATTTAAATGTTGACATTCTTTCTTTAACTGAAATTAGGTGACAGATATACAGGTGGTTGGTGATGTTTTATAGATGGACAAGGCATTTTTTATTACAACAGTTCTGATGTTTATGAGTGGTATAACTTTATAATATAAAATAAATGCTTTTTTCCCCTCATATGAAAGAGTATTTATTTGTAAAATAGTACTATAGCACCTTAGTTCAGACCACATTTTCTATCTTTAATGAAAATATGGCTCACAGTTTTAATTTGATACCATACATAAAACTATAAATAAAACTAAATATAGCTCTCCAAAAATATGTTAAACATTTATTTAAAAACACATATATGCTTTTGTCTGTATATCAGAGATTTTCTCAAGTGTACCTAATGCCAGAAACTGTCACCTTTTAACTAGAAATAAAATAAAGATGGTTCTCCAAAAATTAATTTAGAACAGATACAAGCTATTCACTCCATATTAGAGATTGCTTTCTAAATAAGTTGTAAGCTCCCTTCTTTCCTTTCTCATATCATATTAATTGTATCTTTCCCTTTCTTTTAAAATACATTTCAGGTTTCATTCCCCATTTCTTCAGTTACAGAACATTCCTCCAAATGATGCATAAAGCCTAAGAATCAGTATCTCTATACTTACAAAAAACCACACCGATACATCTGTCATCTCATACCTGTCCCTCTCTTTGCACATAGGACATTGTCAGTGGCAGAAGTAGCACACTTGCCTTTGGTGCTGGAAGATCAGAAGGTTGTGGGATTGGGTTCCTATCAGATAGTCGAACTTCTGCAAGTTCGAACCTCATATGGTCGAGACCATAAGTTCGAATTTGCAGAAGTTTGAGCGTTTCAACAGAAATCTCTGCAAGGGAAGGTTTCCGTTTTGTTGAATGTGGTGTGATCTCAGAGTTGGTATATTTAAGTAGCGGGGGGTATGGGGGGTGCAGGGGGCTTGCCCTCCTGCCTAGGACAGTTTATTTTGTTTTGTTTTGTTTTGTTGTTTTGTTTTTTATACATAGTCAAAGTTTTTTAACTTTGAACAGGATGGTTCACACATTCCGTGTTCAAAGTTATTAAACTTTGACTATGTGATATAGACCCGTGGGATGTATACCCAATTTAGGTGATTAGATTAGTTTTGAAATTGCTGATACTGCAGCGCAACATTAGGGGGTGCCGCACTCCTGAGTGTGCCATCCTTCAGATGAGACCTTCAACCAATGTTTCATCTGCCTGTACTGGTGGTAGCTCGCGTGCTTATCTAAATGTATCTATCTATATATCTGTCTGTTTCAATACATCATGCCCTTTCCATTCTGTTTACATTTCTACAATATTTACAATATTTTGAATGCTTTGCATATTCATTTTTACAAACTTTAATATATTTCATTCCATCACTCCATCTTTTTCTCCACAACTGTCTTTTTATTTCAGACAATACATCTCCATCATTTCTACTCTTATTAGAATAAGCATCATACCTTGTTTTCCATCCTCCTCATAATGGTACCGTAAATATCGTATCCGATTTGTCAATTTCACATTTTTTTGTTTTTCATATTTTCTATACAACATTGTGCCCATGTTCTCATTTCAAAAACCTTTCTATTTATACTCATTTTGACATTTTTTATAAACTCTTCATTTTTTACAGTCTAAAAATAACATTTTGTCACTTCTTCTTCATTATAATCTTTATATTTTCTCTGCTTTATTGCTTTATATATCATACTGCATTTTATGGGCTACTTTTCCAATAACAATCTTGACAAAAACTCCACAACCTCATAAAAATCTTCACATCGTTCCCTTTGTTTTATTGCTTTATTAACCTTATCCCTTATGATCTTTCAATTGATTTATTAAATAACATTTCTCCATTATCATGTTATATCATACCTTCCTATCTTTTTAGGTTCATCAATCTTAATTTCCCAGTAATAAAGAGAGCAGGGGAAGTTATCTGGTACCCTAAACAGATTTTTCCTAGTAGTTTAAATACAGCCTCTTGTCTCCCCTGAAAAGAGACTACTAGTCTAGTTAGTCTAACCTAGTCAACAAAGGAAAGGCAAAGAGATAGATACATAAATGAATGAAAAATAAACAAAGAAATAAAAATAAGCCTCCTTAATTGTATCTTTTTATAGAAGCTGGTTTGTAAGTTTTTAAATCTGTTTCTAAAATTTAAAGAGTTGAATAAAACAGTTTTAAACGTTAAAAAAATAAAGCTGTTGTATCAATGCAGAATAAATATTAAATATATAAAGTCTATACATTGTGGTATGGTTTGGGCCCTTAAAAGGTTATATGTTTTATGACAATAGGAGGTACTGCCAGCCATGCCAGGGAGAAGCAAGGCAGTAGATGTATGACTTGTGCCAGCACAGCTAGCTAGAATTTTGTAAATAATTATATGTCATTTGTATATCAAACTGGTTTGTACAGATGCTTGTGCTGAAAATGCATTTGTGAGTGCTGCTTGTGTTAATTGCATTAAACTGTATCAACAGTGCACCCTGCTGAAATGAAGAGAAATGTACATGTATTATGGTACCGGAATTAAATGAATATGTTTTAATAGAGGACACTGGCCCATCAATGGTTAACCAGCTGGCTTATTTTAAGAACAATGAAAGAAATGTAAATGAGCCGTTAAATCATTGAATATTACCCCATAGTACTGATTAGGACTGGAGGCGATGGGTCTGGGGCAAAGCCTTTGTTCATTAGCTCAGTGAAAAAAGGGGAAGCCTCAAGGCACTGCCATAAACATTTGGATGTGTACTGCAGCCATCTTTGTTCAATTCCTGTTACAGCTTCAAAAGGAGATGTTGTGGGATCCTAGAGTCAGGTGACCAGATGAGGTCATTCTGCAAGTCATCTTGGATATTATATTTTACAGGGAGTAAGTTCGGAGGATAGAGTATTCTGTTTGGGGTCTGACTAGAAAGACTGCTCACATATTTCATCTTGCCTTGCCCAAGTAAGTTATAGGGAACAGTAAAATTCACTTAGATTCAGTCAGGAATATAGTGAAGCTTAGTTTATTTGTACGAGTCTGTCCATCAATGTTGTTTTCAATATTTTCTGTTATTTGAACTCTGTGGTTTATTGTGAATATATATTCAGTATTTTCATGTACTTTTATTATTTATTATTAAATATATTTAATACTTTTATCATGGCTGGTTCTTGCAGAGAGTATATAACCTTTCAGAGTACTTATATTTATTTGGTAACACTGTGTGGGGCACTCCAGAAGGCCTAGGCATCTTGGTGAACTATTATGATTTATATCAACTAGCCCAACCCACTCATCCTACCTCCCCCCACCCCCCAATCCAATTACATCCCACACTGATCCCACTCCCAAAACACATTCCCAGACAACACAACTCTACCCTCACACACAACCAACCAGGAATCCTAGTTGTACTTCTCACTCAAAGTAGTATCATGTTACCCACACTCACATCCCTATCACTAGCTCTACTATCGCTAACCTTCCTAACTTCCTTACAAACAGATCTACCGCTGCACAACTGCTATCACACTACCCACACTAGCCCACCCTCTCAAACCCACTTAGACTTCTACATCTGTCCTACAATAATAAATCTTACAACTACATATTACTCACTAACAAAAATGACACCATCTCATCACACTAAGAAAAACTCTCATAGACCAAGCTCGCAAACAATTAATATTAAAAAACACATACTGACACTCCTACAAATTCTGCTAACCTCTGGTGACATTCACCCAAATCCAGGTCCCCTCTCAGCTAGACAAACATCTGACCTGCTAATCCTAAATCTCAACATAAGAAGTATTACCAACAAGCTAACAGACCTACATGCATTCATAGCCCACTACAACCCTGATATACTCGCCATTACAGAAACCTGGCTTAAACCCAGTATCCAAGATGAAGTCTTTCTTCCCCCAGGGTATAATACACTTATATCTGATAGAACAAACAGGAAAGGAGGAGGAGTAGCCATTCTCTTTAAAATCACCCTTAACCTCCAGCTCCTGCACACCATACCACCCACTTTTCAAAATGCTGAAGTCCTGTTTTCTGTCCTATCCATAAGAAACACCAAGAAGATCAATATAATATGCTGCTACATACCTCCAGGCAACAACTCGCTCATAATAGAAGACATCCTGCACTGGACAAAGGACAATCTACCTCTGGAAACAATCCTACTAGGAGACCTTAACACTGACTGGGCAACCTGTAACTCCAGCAGCCCCTCTACACATATCAATCTATATGGGTTCTCTCAACTAATTAAAGAACCAACTAGAATAGATGAGAAAACAAAGAGAGAATCCATACTGGACTGGACACTAACCAATTATCCCAAACAAAACTATATAGTAGGCTGCCTCCCAGATGACTTAAGTGATCATCTCCCCACCTTCCTATTCCAGAAACACTCCAATCACCCCAAACCAGTAGTCTACAAATTTGTACGAGATGACCGTAACCTTACCCCATGATACCTAAATACTGTCCTAAGCCACTGCAACTGGGAACCACTACGGACACTCGGGTTAGACCAGGCAGTAGACTACTTCAATACTACCTTCTCTAACATCCTTAATAGTCTAGCTCCCAGCAGAAAGATCAGAGTTAAAGCCTGTGTGGGCCACTCCAGAAGTCCTAGGCATCTTGGTGAACTATTATGATTTATATCAACTAGCCCAACCCACTCATCCTACCTCCCCCCACCCCCCAATCCAATTACATCCCACACTGATCCCACTCCCAAAACACATTCCCAGACAACACAACTCTACCCTCACACACAACCAACCAGGAATCCTAGTTGTACTTCTCACTCAAAGTAGTATCATGTTACCCACACTCACATCCCTATCACTAGCTCTACTATCGCTAACCTTCCTAACTTCCTTACAAACAGATCTACCGCTGCACAACTGCTATCACACTACCCACACTAGCCCACCCTCTCAAACCCACTTAGACTTCTACATCTGTCCTACAATAATAAATCTTACAACTACATATTACTCACTAACAAAAATGACACCATCTCATCACACTAAGAAAAACTCTCATAGACCAAGCTCGCAAACAATTAATATTAAAAAAACACATACTGACACTCCTACAAATTCTGCTAACCTCTGGTGACATTCACCCAAATCCAGGTCCCCTCTCAGCTAGACAAACATCTGACCTGCTAATCCTAAATCTCAACATAAGAAGTATTACCAACAAGCTAACAGACCTACATGCATTCATAGCCCACTACAACCCTGATGTACTCACCATTACAGAGACCTGGCTTAAACCCAGTATCCAAGATGAAGTCTTTCTTCCCCCAGGGTATAATACACTTATATCTGATAGAACAAACAGGAAAGGAGGAGGAGTAGCCATTCTCTTTAAAATCACCCTTAACCTCCAGCTCCTGCACACCATACCACCCACTTTTCAAAATGCTGAAGTCCTGTTTTCTGTCCTATCCATAAGAAACACCAAGAAGATCAATATAATATGCTGCTACATACCTCCAGGCAACAACTCGCTCATAATAGAAGACATCCTGCACTGGACAAAGGACAATCTACCTCTGGAAACAATCCTACTAGGAGACCTTAACACTGACTGGGCAACCTGTAACTCCAGCAGCCCCTCTACACATATCAATCTATATGGGTTCTCTCAACTAATTAAAGAACCAACTAGAATAGATGAGAAAACAAAGAGAGAATCCATACTGGACTGGACACTAACCAATTATCCCAAACAAAACTATATAGTAGGCTGCCTCCCAGATGACTTAAGTGATCATCTCCCCACCTTCCTATTCCAGAAACACTCCAATCACCCCAAACCAGTAGTCTACAAATTTGTACGAGATGACCGTAACCTTACCCCATGATACCTAAATACTGTCCTAAGCCACTGCAACTGGGAACCACTACAGACACTCGGGTTAGACCAGGCAGTAGACTACTTCAATACTACCTTCTCTAGCATCCTTAATAGTCTAGCTCCCAGCAGAAAGATCAGAGTTAAAGCCAACTACGCACCCTGGCTAAATAGGGGCACCAGAGCCTTACTAAAAGCTAGAGATAAAGCCTGGAAAATCTGGAAAACTGACAAAACCCCTAGCTCCAGACAATACTATCAACAGCTTAGAAACAAGACCAAGGCTGAATCCAAAATAAACAAACAAAACTATTTTCTTAGTGCCCAAAGGAAATATTCAAATAGTCCACAAAAATTCTGGCATGCCATTAACTCCCTACTAAAGCCAGGCAAAACCACAACCCCAGCACCCATCTCTACTAACAATACCCTAGACATGGCTTCTCAATTTAATTACCATTTTACTAAATCCATCTTAGCCCTGTCCAGTCAAATAACCAAAAACAGTCTACCTCAGTCACAACCTAACCTATTCCACACCACTCCCTCTTTCAGCCTATCACCAGTGCCCACCTCAACTATCAAAAAACTTCTCCTAAAACTAAAGCCAACCACACTAGCAGCTGATAACATACCTGCTGAATACCTAAAAATGGCTAGTGACTCCTTATCATATCCTGTCTCCGTCCTTATCAACCGCTCCATACTAGAATCCTACATACCCAAACTCTGGAAAGTATCTCACATCATTCCTCTCCATAAAGGAGGTAATTCTTATGAATTCTCCAACTACCGACCTATTGCCATCCTTTGCCCCTTATCCAAAATTCTTGAGAAATGCATCCACTTGCAAGTGATGACATTTCTTAACACACACAATCTACTATCTACCACACAACACGGTTTCCGTCCACATCACAGCACTACCACAGCCCTTCTATCTTTCACTAATTATATAAACCTTCACAGGAATGATAACAAATATGTATCAGCCATTTTCCTAGACCTCTCAAAAGCATTTGATATGGTCTCCCACTCCATTCTACTAGACTCACTAACATCATTATCCTTCACCTCCTCTACAATAGCCTGGTTCAGAAGCTACTTGTCTGACAGGCAACAATCAGCCCAGTGGAAAGGAACTCTGTCTACACAACTTCCAACCACCATAGTTGTCCCACAGGGCTCTATACTGGGCCCACTGTTGTTCTCTATTTTCACAAATAACCTCAAATGCTCTACACAACATGCCACACTCATACAATATGCAGATGATTCAGCTCTGATGTGCTCCGCCTCATCTCCCACCACCCTACATACACTCACTCAAGATACCTTTATCTCAGTAGAAAAATGGATATCTGGGATCCAACTAATTCTAAATCCCAAAAAGACAAAACTGCTACTATTTACCCCTAATAGATAAAAAAAAACCCTCTCCTTTACCATAACATCTAAGGATGGCACCACCATCTCCCCTTCTAACCACACCAAACTTCTGGGCATTGAAATAGACAATAATCTCCACTTTGATGTTTACATCTCACATACCATAAAACTAGTACACAAAAAACTAGGCTCCCTATACAGGCATAAGTCCTTTCTCTCACAAAAAGCAAGAGTCACTCTTGCACAAAGCCACCTCCTCTCAACTCTATTATACGCAACACCAATCTTTACCCAAATCAGACAATGTAACCTAGACAAACTAGAATCATGCTACAATAAAATAGCCAAGTTTGCTACTAACTCAACCTATAGAATCCATCACTGTGCTGCACTAAAAGAACTAAAATGGCTTGAGCTACCACAGCTACTTAACTATCACCAGCTGGGCACAGCCTACAATATTCTCAAATATCCTGAAAAAAACACCCTCATTATCCAACCTACTTACTATCTATACTACAAACCGATACCTAAGATCCAGTGAAAAATCTCTCCTCTCCATCACCAAGGCTAACAATAATGCAGGGAAAGCGCTCCACTCCCACACCGTTGCTAGAAATTGGAACTCTCTTCCCCTCTCTGTGTCCACTGCCCCCTCCACATCCATATTCAAAAACTCCCTCAAATCGCACCTTCTTAGTACATGGTTATGCCCTTGTATCACATAACCCTACACATACTACTATTAACTCCCCAAGTTCCTCTTTGATCACATGCTGGAGCTCTGATCCCCTGTAGGCTTGGTCATCTGAAAGGGTACTTTTAACTACTTTTAACTGTAGAATCTTACTTGATATATTTTCTTTTCTTACCAAAGTATGACTGACATTGTCTTTTTACCCATGTTCTATATCTTTTACCTGGAGTGTTTTTATTAATTCTTGTTATATTACTATGCTCAGCATACATGATGTAACCTGTTTTGTGTATTATGCTGGATGTACTGTATTTGTATAACTCGATGTTGGAGCTTTTCTCCCTGGGCCTCCGCTGAAAATGGACCTGGTCCAGTCGGAATTTCCCGGTAACAAATGTAAAATAAAATAAAATAAATAAATAAAATAAATATTAGTGTTAATATTGCACAGTATAATTGGACACCCTTTGTTAAGGGCTTTACAGTAGTTGATTGTGAGGTGTCTGGTTGCAGTGATAACTACCTTACACTCTGGGCAGAAAGGGGCACACCGGGTAAATCTGTGCCAGCCTTTCCCAGGGGTGTGTGTGTGTGTGTGTGTGTGTGTGTGTGTGTGTGTGTGTGTGTGTGTGTGTGTGTGTGTGTGTGTGTGTGTGTGTGTGTGAAAATTAAATCTCTTGGTGTGTGTGTATCAAGTACTTGGGGCAGGGACACGAAGAACTGGATTTACAGAGAGGGTGCTGGAGGACTTGGCTTGAACACTTGGCTGAAGACCTAATCCTACAGTTGTACCAGTGGGGAGTCTTATTGTGATCTGGAGGGAAACAGATATAAAGGCATCCAGACCCCAGGCTGAGTGCGCTCCCTGTGTGCTCTTAAGGGAAATTGTACTTGATACAGAGAGGTCTACATCTGGAAATATTGAGTGCATCCATTTGTACTTTAAGTGCACATCCCTCTCCAGTGTCAGTGGTGAGGATTCAGGCTCCTTGATTATTGGCTCAGCATGGGAATGACACATTTTGGTGCCCATCACATATTGGCAATAGTGGTGGGTGTCACATGTGTAACAACATTTTAGACCTTAATGTACTTTGCAATAAGAATGTGCTCGGTTCCTCATTTGCTTGATTCATGACACCACTAACTTTGTCAAATCACACTATTAATATTCTTTTTCTATTGTTGTACCACTGAAGGTACTCAGGTTGACTGCAAAGCATCAGTAGACCAGCACAATTACCTAATTCATAGGTTCATAGGTTTATAGTTAGGTACTAGGCTATCTGCCCGTGGGCATTTATAACCCTAGCCAGAGTGTGTCAGATTTTGCTGCCCCATTGATTAATTAACTGAGCCTCTGTCAAGAAGAGCCAATGAAGTGATCCCAGGGGTGTATTTTCTGTTACCCATCCACTCGTCAAGGTTTTATCTTGAAGAGAGTTAGAGAGGGGCTCTGCCTAATGTAGTTAGGAATTTTGTTCCAAAGCATGGGGAGTCTCTGTGACAGAAATCTATCCCTCCAGCATGTTTTATTTATTGTTGTGGTTAGGTTTAGCTCACTAGAGTGAGTGGCTTGCAGTGACTTGGATATCTTTAGGTGGAGCATGTCCATCAGTTCTGAGTTGGATATGGCTTTGTAAGTCAGGCAGAGATCACCTCTGAGTAAGCGATATGCGTCTGAGTACAGCTGGAGTTTTTCCAGTCAGGCTACATATGTTTGAGGCCAGTAATCCTCTTGATGAGGTACTTTTGCGGTCTTTCCAGCTGTTGGAAGTGTCTTGTGAGGTACATCCCAAATGGGGCATTGTACTCTATGATGGCTCTGATGAGTGATGAGTAGAGGGGCACTATAACCTGTTTATTTCTAGATGCGAATGCTTTAGTAATTAGATGGGCTACATAGAAGGATTTCCTAACTACTTTGGCAATATGATTGTCAAAGGAGAGATTACTATCTACCTTGGTCCCTAGATCTCTTATTACTTCTTCTGTATTAAGGGGGCTGCCACCTATGTGGTAATTCATGGGTGTTTTGTTTTTCCCAAATGGGATGACTATGCATTTTTTGGCATTTAGCTTGAGACCATGACTTTGACACCAGGTGTCCATCTCAGTAAGGCCCTTTTGGAGAATGTCTGTGTCAGCTGGAGAGTCAATTATGGCTCCCAGTTTGCAGTCATTGGCAAACTTGGTTAGCCATAGTCCTCCTGTGTTTGCTTGTACTTCTGAGAAGTATATGCCGAACAGTAGGGGTCCCAGGACTGAGCCTTGTGGGACACCACTTGTGACTGGTTTAGAGTTGGACCTGGAGACCACTATTCTTACCGTGTGAGTTCTGTCTGTAAGCCAGTTGGCAACCCATCTTGTGACATAGGGATTTATGTTCAGGCTGGTGAGATTTTCTATAATTCCAGAATGGGGAATGGTGTCAAAAGCCTTGGGTAGGTCAAGGTAGGCTGTGTGAACTACCTTTCCCCCCATCTATGGCCTTGGTGACTGTCTCGAAGAAGTCAACCAGGTTTAGTAGGCATGATCTGCCCTTAACAAAGCCAAACTGGGTCAGGTCAAGTGTTTGGTGGTTCCCAATGTCTTTGTTAACGAGTTCCATGATGATATACTCCATAGCCTTGCAGACCAGGCTAGTCAGGCTTATGGGGCAATAGTTACCAGGGTCAGTTGTGGACCCTCCTTTGGGGAGCTGAATAACCATTGCTGTATGCCATTCTATGGGCACGTGGCCTGTGGAGAGGCTGAGGTTGAACAGTGTGTTTAGGTGGGGAGTTAGTTTGTTCTGTAGTTCATGCAAGACGCAGCCTGGGACACCATCTGGCCCCATTGACACCGTGCTTTTGGCTTTTGAAAAGGCTGTTTTCACCTGTGCGTCTGTGATTTTGGGGACACTACACTTTTCCATATTGTTGTGGGCCCTTTTGGGGGTGAGAGGGGGTGAAGTTTGCACTGAATCTATCTGCTAGGATGTTGGCAATATCAGTGGGTTCAGTATATTTTGTGCTATTTTGCACTAGCTCAGAGCATAACTGCGAGTTGCCACTTAGATTTTTGTCATAGCTAAAGAAGGCTTTGTGGTTATCTTTCAAATCCTTGGCTATTTTTCTTTCGAAGTTAGCCTTGGAGGATTTTATGAGGGACCTTAGTTTCTTACTGATACTGATCAGGAATGTCTTTCCTTCTTGGGATTTGCTTTTTTTCTGAACTAGTTTCCTCCTTCTATTGTGTAGCCTGTTTATATCAGGGGTCCACCAGACTGGTTTCCTCCTCTTAGGGGAGTGAGTCTTGATTTTGCTCGGGATGGCAAGATCCATACATCCTTGTAGGTGCTCATAGAGTGCATTTGTAAAGGTTCCTGCATCTTGGACACTGTTATCCTTTAGCGTGGGGGCTGTGAAAAGCAAATTAATGCCTGTAGATATATAATTTAAGGCCACTCTCCATCCATTATATATTGTCACATATTTTAGTTCATCTGTACATACTACATTTGTCGTCAATTTTTTATTTGCTTTGGAATATGTGCAAGTACGCAATGAATATGTAGTATCAAGTATTTGTAACATAAACTGTATGTTTACTAAGTTCATATGAATTCCAGTTTAATGATACACATTATACAAAGTACTGATAACATAAGTTCATAGCTACTTAATAGGGCTATTTATCTGTGAGGATCTTCAAAAGCCCAGCTTTACATTCCCATAGTAGTTTTTAAACCTTATATTTTGCACACGTATAACTCAAAGGTGGGTAGAACAAGGGTATGTTGGGTTTTTTTACTTGTTGCCCATATACATGTGGGACATGGATGCTAAACTGAGAATGAATTTATGGTTTCCCATCCATTCATCCAAATTATGTTTAAATAGATTAAGATAAGTACTCTGCTTTATGTGCAATGAAAGGTGGTTTCATAGAAGAGGTATTATGTGTGATACATACTTGCCCTCCAACATGTCCTATTACAAGTGCATAAACCTAATTTACCTGCTGGCCAGCTTCGTTATACTTGCTCTGTTTCTAATGCCTGGAATCCTCTACCTTTAACAATTAGGTAAATCAAAACCATGCATAATTTAAAAATTCTTTACAAGACTACCTCTCTTTTTAGATTAGAACTTAGCTAACTGATCTTGTGGGCCATTTTAAGCCATGTCAGTTACCCCGTATGAGAATCAAACACTGCACCTTGTATTTGTAATGTAAGCATCTTAACCATTATGCCAATTTCCTTTCTATTTGGTTCTGCTTTTGCACCACTCCCCCACCCTTTAATCTTGATTACCCCCTAATTTCTGATTATATTTTTTCTATATTGATTTTTCTTACCTATTTAATGTCTAGTTATTACAAGATGCTTGACTAACCTACTAATTTTATGGCAGACTCTTCAAACAATATTTATAACTTTCATGTGATTATCTCACTCTGTATTACAAGTTTGTTATAATTGTAATGTTAGGCCACTCCTCTGACATTTGTAAGTTCATAGGTTAGTACCAGGTTAACTGCCCTTGTGAGCCATTTTAAGCCTAGCCAATGACCCTGTGTGAGAATCAAACACTGCACCTTATATTTGTAAAGGAAATACCTTAAACATTATTCCAATCTTCCACTGATAAAACTGCTCTTCTTTGGCTTAGGTTCATAGATTAGATTTATAAATTCATAGGTTAGTGCTAGATTAACTGCCCTTGTAGGCTATTTTAAGCTTAGCAAATGACCCCATGTGAGAATCAAACCCTGCATCTTGTGTTTGCAAGGGAAATACCTTAACAATTATGCTAACCTCTCGCCCATAAGACTATTCTTAAATAAAATTAAACCATGCTCTTCTTGAGTTTAGGTTCACACTTTCCTTCAAAAGTCTACTTAAAACATACCTCTTCACCAGCCATCTCTGCAACTGTAATTGAGCCCCTGAAACCTCGTCCACTCACTATTTCTACACCCCATCTTTTCTGGACAACACAAACAACACCAGCTAACTATACCTATCCATGTGTGAGCAATAACCTATGTATGAGTCTATGTACGTGTGTGTGTGTGTGTGTGTGTGTGTGTGTGTGTGTGTGTGTGTGTGTGTGTGTGTGTGTGTGTGTGTGTGTGTATATATGTATATATATATATATATATATATATATATATATATATATATATATATATGTATATATATATATATATATATATATATATATATATATATATATATGTGTGTGTGTGTGTGTGTGTGCATGTGTGTGTGTGTATGTTTATAGATGTGTGTATATGCTCTTATATGTATATTTGCTTGAATGTATATATGGAAACTTAAACATTTATATACTCTTATTCAATTGTGAAATATCTTGCAATGCTCTACCAGGTTCTTATCTACTCTCATTGTATATTTTGCACACTTGTATTTTCAACCAAAAGGGGGAATACCCTCTTATTGTATACTTATGGCTGTAAAGTCTACAATCTGTATGCTACTACCCTGTAATGTCTCTTTTGTAAATTTTTCTTCTCTTTGTAAACTAATGAGTTTTTCTCCCCAGGACTCCGCTGAAAATGGACACTTGTTGTCCAGTCGGACTATCCTAGCAAACAAATGTTAAATAAATAAAATAGGATAGTACTACATGAACTGACCTTGCTGGTCATTTTAAGCTAAGCCAATTACCCTATATGAGGATCAAACCCTGTACTTTGTGTCTGTAAAGTAAGCATCTTAACCATTATGCCAACTTCTCACATAATTTATTTTATAGGTTAATACTGTGCTAACTGTCCTTATGAGCCATTTTAAGCCTAGCCAATTATCCCAAATGAGAATCAAACCCTGCACCTTATTTTTTAAGGTAAACACATTAACCATTATGCCAATTTCCCAACATTAAACACTTGTACTGTAACACATTTTTTTACTTTTCCATGCATATGTGTGCTGAACTTCTACAAATGTTAAATTCAGTGCTACTTTATGATCTTTCTTATAATTTTTTGTGGAGCTTTTCACCCCTCCCTCCACTGAGTGGACTATCCCGGTAAACAAATGCAATCAATCAATCGATCAATCAATGAACAAATTTATGTTGCAAAAGAGATTGAGATCTCCAGAATGTGTGTTCACACTATCATTGCACTTGCAAATATGTTTTGTATTACATCTGACAGGATAGGGGCTGCTGTGGCCACCTCTTAGTAGCCTTTATGATACAGAAAAGACGGATAATGCTTTTAGATGGTCTACATAGTTTTTTTGTGATTCTGGTCCTTGATTTTTTTAGAGACAACGCATTGTTAGACACCATCCCTTTAAATATAAGGTGTTTACTGAGAGAACTTCTTTTTTAATAGTGGAACTGCTGGATCAACATTCAGGTGTATATTTTTAAGGATACCATTAGGCATAATGCAGTGAATAAGTCACAAACGAACCACCATGGACATCCAAAAGACTCTTAAAATCCGATCCTGTTACAACTGAAAACAGTGTTCCATTTAAGGGAAGGCTTGACCAATCAACATTCACATAAACTACACTTCCGGTACAAACACAACAGAAGCAAAACATCCTGGAAAAACTTACAAATTAAGGCATTGCTTAATTCAGTCTCCATTTACTTTGTAAGTAACCACTGCTTTAATGGAGCAGATACCAGTCCTCTTTCTACAGAAGAGTTAGAGAATTAATGCAACATCTTAGTTTTAAAAAGGATATGCTAAATAAGTCGTAAAATAATAGATTAGCACTCTGTTTCAATGGAATAAGTCTTGTCACATAAAGAGCAGTTGTTCACAGTACATGAACCATAGCTGAACAGCCTAGACCAATCACAGTGCCTGTATGAGCCAACAACTCCAACTCATGTCAATGTGGTATTTCTCTGTGGGGGGCAAAAAAAGAGGGGGGAGCACACCTTTCCTTGGCTCAAAGCAGGCTGATAACGTAAGGGAGAAAGGCCACACTTTTCTTTAACTCAAATAAGTGACAAACTTTAAAGCGTTTGATCTTTAAAATGGATTTTAATGGTACCACACCATTAAGTCCAGGTTTACGATCAGCTCATAGATTGATGATCTAGTAAATTTCAGCAACTTCAGTGCGATTCTGCACATCTCCTCCCTTTAGGTGTTCAGGAATCAAGTGTAACACCATAAACCTGAAAGAGTGTGCAGGATGCATTTTAACATGTTGCACTAAAGCATTGGTCTTTTCTGAATGGGCAATGTCACGTATATGACGAAGGATTCTTTCTTTGAATTGGCAATCAGTCTTCCCTATATAGAAGGCATTGCAGTTCTGACAGTCAGTCACATATATTAGATGCTTGCTATTGCAGTTGGCTTGCACCTTTAAAGAAAATAGCTGGCCAGAAACTGGATGGCAAAACAAGTTGGAAATATTGATGTAATGACAAGCCTTACATCTTCCACATTTGACAGTCCCTTTTCTGCCTTCGGTATGTTGAGGTCTCCTAGTAATTTCATCTTTGTAGCACAAAAGCCGCTTGACATTCTTTTTATTTTTGAATGTAAATCTGGGTGCATCTCCAACTATTGTTCTTAAATTTTGATCTTCTGTCAGCACTGGCATTATTTCCTGATGATGTCACATACTTGTCAAACATCTGTAGAATAAGTTAAGATGGAACTTAATGGTGGAAAAGGATTGTCATGTTTAGTAGCTTTCTCATCATGTGCAGATTGACTGGAAAAATAGGGTCGACCCTTCTTCTTTGTAATCTTCTGTACGTCACAGTTCTTCAGTTTCACATCCCTATTAGAATAGCCTCTTCTTTGCTAATGTATTTTAAGTTGCTGAAACTCTTTTTCAAATTCATGATCAACTGTGCATAGCCTAGAGATTCTAGTAGACTGATTTTCAAATATGTTACGGAAGACATGCCTTGGATGCATACTGTCTTTATGCAATCAGTGATTCCTCCAAGTCCTCTTTCTATGAATACTAGTCTCTAGTCCTATATTTGGATGTAAAGATAACTTTACATCAAGAAACCCAATTGCTGTCTTAGAATAATGTGCTTCAAAGAACAGGAAGGTGGTCGTGCTATTCAAAAAATCTGTAAATAAATTTAGTTGAGTATCATCCCCTTCCCAGATGAAAAGGATATCATCCATAAAACAACCATAATAAATCAGGTAGCTAGCCCATGGGTTGGCTTCATTAGAGACATGCCCCTGGATTCACTATTCTTCCTGCACGGAAGCGACCGTGCACTTTCAGCATGGCAGCTCGCCATGCATATGTATGAAGACGCGCTGCCATGCCCTAGTATGAACACTGGTATGTGTACGAGCGCAGGGGTGTGTGTCTGAGAGCAAAGCGCTCACAATATACACGCCCCCTGCACGGAAATGTTCAGCAGCAAGAGTGTGTGTCCGCGCACACTACTGTTAGTGTCCGTGGACAAAAAAAAAACAAAAGTAAGCACATAGCACACATTCCCCATACCTAACAGCAATATAAAGTCTGTCCCTATTTGTTCCCCCATCATTAAGTGCCTGTGTGCAAGTGCAAGCTAATGCAAAGCCCCTGTCATGTTACAACTTACACACAGACCCCCCACAGATAAAGGAGCAGAAATCAATGTCTGTACCCCTAGTAAAATAATTAAAACACATATATTTTATCCCCCCTCTGCAATAAAGTTTAAAGTGTAACAAAAAAATAAACAGCCATTGAACCCAGGTCCCCGTAGAGCATAGTCAAAGCAACTAACCACTAAGCCATTTGAGATGTAGAACAACATGCTCTTTACCTAACATATCATGCATCTGGTTATTTAAATTAATGGAAAAAATGTCAGTCCAAGTCTAGGACCCCTTACACCATAGTCAAAACACGTAACCACTAAGCCAGTTGAGACATAGAATAGCATGAGGTTTTACCTAACATATTATGCAGTCTGGTTATTTAAATTAATGGAAAAAAATGTCAGTTCTAACTCTCAAACCCAGGACCCCATACACCATAGTAAAAACACTTAACCACTAAGCCATGTGAGACATAGAATAGCATGATGTTTTACCTACCATATCATGCGGTCTGGTCATTTAAAGAAAAAAATGTCAGTACCAAGTCTAGGACCCCATACACCATAGTCAAAGCATGTACCCACTAAGCCAGTTGAGACGTACAATAGCATGATGTTTTACCTACCATATTATGCAGTCTGGTCATTTAAATTAATGGAAAAAATGTCAGTCCCAAGTCTAGGACCCCATGCACCGTAGTCAAAGCACATAACCACTAAGTCATTGGAGACGTAGAATAACATGATATTTTACCTACCATATCATGCGGTCTGGTCATTTAAATTAATGGAAAAAAATGTCAGTCCCAACTCTAGGACCCCATGCACCATAGTCAAAGCACATAACCACTAAGCCATTGGAGACCTAGAATAGCATGATGTTTTACCTATCATATCACGCAGTCTGGTCATTTAAATTAATGGAAAAAAAATGTCAGTCCAAGTCTAGGACCCCGTACACCATAGTCAAAGCACGTAACCTCTAAGCCAGTTGAGCATAGAATAGCATGATATTTACCTAACATATCATGCAGTCTGGTTATTTAAATTAATGGAAAAAAATATCAGCCCCAAGTCTCAAACCCAGGATCCCATACAGCATAGTCAAAGCACTTAACCACTAAGCCATATGAGACATAGAATATCATGATGCTTTATCTACCATATCATGCAGTCTGGTTATTTAACATTAATAGAAATAAAACTGTATCAAGTCTTTAACCCAGGACCCTGTGCACCACAGTCAGAGCCCCACACCAGTACACCATCTGAGCTGTACAAGTCACTGTTGCTCTTTCAAAGTTATCATGCAATACAGGTATACCACCACCATGTGAAAGCTCTGTAGAATCAATTATGTGTTGCATATGGAGACGTACATACCTAAAATACATATACACATATAAATATATGACTGAAGACATATATACATATATATATATATATATATATATATATATGTATATATATATATATATATATATATATATATATATATATATATATATATACATATATATATATATATGTATATATATATATATATATATATATATATAGATACATATGTATATATATATATATATATATATATATATATATATATATATATATATATATATATATATATATATAGGTTCATAGGTCAGTACTAGGCTATTGGCCCTAGGGCCTAAACAAGCCTAGCCATAACAATTCCCTGGCTATTTCTTCCCACACTATTTACTTCCCTGGACCCCTGTCTAGCAGGGCAACTGACGTGATCCCCGAGATGAATTTCCTTTCTCCCATCCAATCGTCAAGGTTCCATTTGAAGAGGGCCAAAGAGGCCCGTTGCAAACTGGCTCACAGATAGAACCCACAGTGTGAAAGTAGCTTGACATGTATGGGCAGTTTATTCCCGAGTCTGGGGAGTCTCTGGGTCAGGAACTTGTATGTTAAGCAGAGATTGCTTCTGAGTAGGTGATATGCGACAGAGTATAGCTGGAGTTTCTTAAGGCGGTCAGCATAGGGCATCTGCTTTAGGCCTGTGATTCTTTTAATGAGGTATTTCTGCAGCCTTTCCAGTTGTTGCAGATGTCTTGACAGGTACATACCAAACAGCACATTGTATTCTATAATGGGTCTAATGCTGGATGAGAACAGTGGGACAATGAGCTCCTTTTTTCTGGATGAAAAGCCCTTAGTGATGAGGTGTACCACATAGAAGGTTTTCCTGACTGTTGTGTCGATGTGGTTATCGAAGGTGAGACCACTATCCACCTGTGTCCCTAAGTCTCTTATCACACTTTCAGTGTTTAGTGTACTGCCACTTATGTGATAATTCATGGGTACATGTTTTTTCCCAAAGGGGATAACTATACATTTCTTGGCATTGAGCTTGAGCCCATGGCTCTGGCACCAAGCATCTGTTTCTGTAAGGCCCTTTTGTAGAGTATCCACATCATTTGGGGATTCAATAATGGCTCCCAGTTTGCAGTCATCTGCGAACTTTGTTAGCTAGAGTCCCTTAGTGTTGGCCTGTACTTCAGAGAAGTAGATGCCAAACAAGAGCGGTCCCAGGACTGAACCCTGAGGTACTCCACTTATCACTTGTCTCGAGCTGGATTTGGAGTCGGCTACTTTTACAGTGTGGGTTCTGTCAGTAAGCCAGTTAGCAACCCATTGAGTGACGTAGGGATTAATGCCCAGCTTAGTAAGACTATCTATGATTCCAGAGTGGGGGATAGTGTCAAAGGCCTTGGCGAGGTCCAGATAGGCTGTGTGGACCGCCTTACCCTCGTCCACGGCTCTGGAGACTGATTTGAATAAGTCAATCAGGTTCAGGAGACAAGATCGGCCCTTTACGAACCCAAACTGGGTAGGGTCCAGTGTTTGAAGGTTGCCAATGTCTTTATTTATAAGTTCTATGATAATATATATATATATATATATATATATATATATATATATATATATATATATATTAAAAAAATATATATGTATAGTCACAAAACATGCAGTGCATAACCAAGAAACATAACTATCAATGTCTAACTGAAAGAAACATGTACAAAATCTCTGTACAAAGGGAGAGAAATGGGGCACATATAGG
>NC_056732.1:1065295269-1065352769 GCF_019279795.1 Protopterus annectens
TTGCATATGGCAAGATCTATGCATTTGTGTGTGTGTGTGTGTGTGTTCGTACAGTGCATTGGTGTAAGATTCTGCAGTCATGCAACTAGTCTCCATCTGCATGGGTGTCATGCAGTTAGCAACCTCTGTTTACATGTGCCCAAAGTTAGCTTTGGTGAGGATTTCATGGTGGTTACCTTTGTGGGGTGGTGGGAGGGATGTGGATTTCCAATGTGATTAGTTTGTGTTAGTAACTAACCAGGAGGAGGTGACTATTGATGTAGGGCAACATTTGCCCATGTTAGTATTGACTAGATCAAGGATGTGGATACCTCTAGTGGGAGTAAGAACCAGCATGTCCAGCACATTGGAATCAATGAGTCCTAGAAAGCATTGGCCAAGTGTATTGGTACATGAGTAGTTTTTCCAGTTAATGGTGGGGTAGTTGATGTTGGCCAATATAAGAGTGTTAGGTTGGAACCAATTATTTCCCAGGGTGTTTAGGAATGGGGAGTGTGAGTCTTGGGCCATGTTTGTAAACTTAAAGCAGGCTATGACCTGTATTGCTATCTTAGCCAGTGTTAGCTTCACTGGAAGTATCTCAGATGCATTACGTTGTGCTAGCAGTCTGGAGGTGTGCGCATCCATTATGAATATTGAAACACCACCACCCTTGCAGCTCCAGTCCAACTTCCGGGCCACACAGGTGTGGAATGAGTGATAGCCTGGTAGAGCAGGTGTACCTCCTGCTGCCTTGAACCAGTTCCCTGTTACAGCACAAATGTTGATGTCCTCCAGTTTAAGGATTACTTTGAGCAAGTGCATTTTTAAATGTAGACCTCTAGTGTTGAGCAGCATGTTCCTCAGATTACATTTGTCTGTAGCTGTTACAGTGGAAATGTGGTCTTTGGAATACCACCTAAAAAGCCACTATAGGGGTAGCAAGAGCCTTGGTCAGCATCTAGAAGCCCAGGGTTGACAGATGCAGGACATCTGTGGCAAAGGATCATGGTCTGTCAAACATGTCATCCCAGGTGCACAGATAGTGGAACCCCTTAATATGATACCAGAGATGTAGCCAATTGTTGAGATCAATCATTTTCAGCTTGTACTGTGGCATCAGTCTGGGTGATGGTAGGATGTTGCTCAGGGCTAGGGTCATACCCATCTGGGCTACAAAGTCGGTGGGCTCCTCCATGTCTGTTTCCATATAGTCCAGGGAGGTATGTTCATTCCTGTTGGGATGGATATCAGAGCCACACACAATACACAAGCCTGGACACAGGACAAGAACCTGTGGTACTCCACACATGACTGTTTGGCAGTCTGACACCACTCATGACTGTTTTGCAGTCTGACATGTAGTCCACTGCTTTCACACTGTGAGATCCATCTGTGAGCCCATTTGCAGACCACTTAGTGACATAGGAATTAATGAATAGATGAGTGTGTTTGCCTATGATTCCTGAGTCTGGATTTGTATCACAGGACTACAAGGGCCACATATCTTGTTTTGGACTCCATATTGTTCTATAGTCATGTCACATGACAAACCGATTATAGGACTGAAGAGTGTTTACAGCTACCACAAAAGTGGGCCCTGTACAGTGGACATTTGGTAGTTCGCTTGGTGAACCACACAAAAGAGTAGCAAAACCCACCCCTCAATGGATATGGATCAAAATGTTAATGACCCAACCACAGACAGAGCACACACACTTGCCAGGACTGAGCTTCGAACCCCTACCTAACTAGTTTACTGCACTATAGTATTATGCATTTATCAGATGCACCACAAAGCTTACATAGTTGATAGTTGTTCAAAGGTATCTTTAACAGTGAGTGACATCAGCAGCAGTGATAAAGAAGGGGCAAGGGAAGTGTAGTAAGTGCCAATGGGCTCGAAATCATGTCTCTGCAACTACAGACACTCTCACACAAACAAACACACTTTTACATTTGCCAGGACTGAGATTAGAGCTACTACCTAACTGCACTATAGTATTACGCATTCATCAGACGTGCCCCAAAACTTACATATATGAGAGCTGCCCAAAGGTATCTTTAACAGTGAGTGACAGCAACATCAGTGATAAAGGAGGGGAAATGAAGTGTAGTAAATGCCAATGGCCTCATAATCATGACTCTACAAATACAGACACTCTCACACAAACAAACACATTTATACATTTACTGGGACCAAGACTAGAACTCCTACCTAACTAGTTTACTGCACTATTGTATTACTAATTTATCAGACACACCATGAAGCTTACATATGTGATAGCTGTCCAAAGGTATCTTTAAAGGTGAGTGACATCAGCACCAGTGATAAAGGATGGGAAAGGGAAGTGTAGTAAGTGCCAATGGACTCACAATCACAACTACAGACACTCTCACACAAACACATTTTTTACATTTGCCGGGACCAAGAATCGAACTGCTACATAACTCGTTTACTGCACCATAGTATTACTCATTTATCAGACACACCATGAAGCTTAAATATGTGATAGCTGTCCAAAGGTGAGTGACATCAGCACCAGTGATAAAGGAGGGGAAGGGAAGTGTAGTAAGTGCCAATGGGCTCACAATCATGTCTCTACAACTACAGATATTCTCAAACAAGCAAAAAAACACTTTTACATGTGCCAGGACTGGGATTAGAACTCATACCTAACTAGTTTACTACACTATAGTGTTACACATTTATCAGACGTGCCACGAAGCTTACATATTTGACAGTTGTCCAAAGGTGTCTTTAACAGTGAGTAACATCAGCAGCAGTGATAAAGGAGGGGGGAAAGGGAAGTGTAGTAAGTGCCAATGGGCTCAAATCATGTATGTACAACAACAGACACCCTCACACAAACTAACACACTGTTACATTTGCCAGGACTGAGATAAGAGCTCCTACCTAACTGCACTATAGTATTACACATTTATCAGATGCACCCCGAAATGTACATATTTGAGAGCTGTCCAAAGGTATCTTTAACAGTGAGTGACATCAGCAGCAGTGATAAAGAAGGGGAAAGGGAAGTGTAGTAAGTGCCAATGACCTCAAAATCATGACTCTACAAATACAGACATTCTCACACAAACAAACACATTTTTACATTTGTTGCGACCAAAATTAGAACTCCTACCTAACTAGTTTACTGCACTATAGTATTACTCATTTATCAGACACTCCATGAAGCTTACATATGTGATAGCTGTCCAAAGGTATCTTTAAAGGTGAGTGACATCAGCACCAGTGATAAAGGATGGGAAAGGGAAGTGTAGTAAGTGCCAATGAGCTCACAATCATGTCTCTACAACTACAGACACTCTCACACAAACAAAAAACACTTTTACATTTGCCAGGGATGGGATTAGAACTCATACCTAACTAGTTTACTACACTATACTGTTACACATTTATCAGATGTGCCATAAAACGTACATATTTGAGAGTTTTCCAAAGATATCTTTAACAGTGAGTGACATTAGTAGCAGTGATAAAGGAGGGGAAAGGGAAGCATAGTAAGTGCCAATGGGCTCAAAATCATGTCTCTACAACTACAGACACTCTCACAGAAACAAACCCACTTTAACATTTGCTAGGACTGAGACTAGAACTCCTACCTAACTAGTTTAATGCACTATAGTATTATGCATTTATTAGACATGCCACAAAGCTTACAGATTTGAGAGCTGTCCAAAAGTATCCTTAACAGTTAGTGACATCACCAGCAGTGATAAAGGAGGGGAAATGAAGTGTAGTAAGTGCAATGGGCTCAAAACAATGTCTCGACAACTACAGACACTCTCATACACTTTTACATTTGCCATAACTGAGATTAGAAATCCTACCTAACTAGTTTACTGCATTATAGTATTACACATTTATCAGACACACCACAAAGCTTACATATTTAAGAGCTGTCCAAAGGTATATTTAACAGTGAGTGACATCATCAGCAGTGATAAAGGATGGGAAAGGGAAGTGTAGTAAGTGCCCATGGGCTCAAAATCATGTCTCTATAACTACATACACTCTCACACTTTTATATTTGCCAGGACTGAGATTAGAACTCCTATCTAACTAGTTCACTGTACTATAGCATTACACGTTTATCAGACACACCACAAAGCTTACCTATTTAAGAGCTGTTCAAAGGTATCCTTAATGGTGAGTGACCTCAGCAGCAGTGATAACAGAGGGCAATGTAAAATGTAGTGAGTAAGAATGGCCTCAAAATCATTCACCTATGAACACACACACAACAACAAACACACCTTTACATTTGACAGGACTGTGATTAGGATTGCTTCATAAATAGTTATTGGTGAAAAATTTATTTTAATTTGTGCGCTGCTTCTATGTTGTGCTGGATCCAAAGTCTTCTTAAGACACACAGTCTTGCTGTGCTGTTTACTGCTGAATCAGAGACACAGAGCTTTGCATGACTCCATCTGTAGTCTGTTTAAAACACCAAGCCTTTCAAATTGCACACTGATAAAGAAATATATTTTGCAGCTATTGCACTATATGCATAGTTACAGATAACTTATTTTTATAACAAATGACACATACTCCTTCTGTCAATTTGTAGCATATATTTACAAAGTATTCCTTCATTACAGATATGAATGATGACTTCTACAAAATACCTCTCTCTGTCCCTCTCTCTCATAACTGAACTACTACAATTGTTATATAGAGTGCTAGTCATACACATAGATTTTATTTCCTCTTGGTATCTTTTTTGGCCTTCTGTGGGAAGTCACGTAATGTCTGTTTTTAGACTTTTCTATTGTCCTGTCAGCAGTTCTGCTGATGTGAAAATGCACAAATGCACACAATCAGAATAACAGAAGTATGAAAAGAAACATCTGTTCTGTTCCTATTGAAAAAACGCCACATATTGCTGAGTTTAGATATTTGTTCTGCAAACATGAGAAAATCATGAATCATGTAATACTTGCTTTCCAATATTGCTTTGTTAGGCTTTTTCTGATGCTGTGAAGAGAAGCCTGTCTGTTACACATATAGTATGAATGCCCATTTTCCATTGCTAAACTCTATACATATATTCAAGCAAACTTTTTATTCTATGCTTTATCTTTCAGCATATTTACAACAGAATAAATTTCAACCTTATATTCATAATCTCTAACAATTGGTACTCTACTGTGACACAGTTATCAGAAGCCCAACAGAGCCTATAGGGCTGAGGGATAACAAAAGGAATTTGTACAGTGAATGACTGCAGCACATGTTCTGATATTGGGTAATGGGATGTGTACTGGATGGGGATGGAGGAAAACAGCAATTCCTTCACACACACACACACACACACACACACACACACACACACACACACACACACACACACACATACACACACACACACACACACACACACACACACACACACTTGCCAAGACTGAGATTCAAAACTCTGCCTATCTACTTATTTGCTTCAGTAAGTTATGGATTTATTGCAGGTGCTGTTAAGCTTACAGATCCGAGGCTTGTCCTAAGGTACATCTAAGGTGACATATATCAGCCGATAGTGTAGAGTAGAACTATGGGATATGTACTGGGTGGGAAAAGCTTCATAATGGTACTGTCTCTCTCACTGTCTGTCTCCCTTCTCCATGTGTATGTATGTGTATGTTTGTGTTTATCACACAAAACAGATGGGGACTTGACACATATCTGCCATCTACAGCTGGCTGTGGGTTTTCCTGTCCAATGTGTGTGTGTGTGTGTGTGTGTTTGTGTGTGTGAAGACCAAACAGTTTACATTTTGGTGTGTGTGCACAGATTCTGCAGATGCCAGATATCTATTGTCCACTCTGGTGTCAGACATGCGCTTTATTTCTGTAAGTGTAGGAGCATGCCCAGTATGACCTTCTATACTAAGTGTGGTGATCCATTCTCTAAGTGTAGGGGCATGCCCAGTTTGAGCTTTTGTATTGTGTGTAGGGATCCATTCTCTAAGTGTGGGAGCATGCCCAGTATGACATTCTATATTGCTTTATAGGAATCCATTCCAAGGAGAGTTGTACTCCAGTCCATGGTTTTGTGTGCTACAGCTACTCCTAACAAGCTATTTTTTCAGGATATCTGTAGATAAGGTGCCAATATGGAGATACAATTGGTCCAAACACGGGGGGATACTGTGTGTAACTATGTTTCCTATTACTGTCTGTGTTGCTTGTGTAACATGTTCTGTTTTAGCATAGACTGTTGGACATATGCACTGTTTTACAGTGTAATGTATTGTGTCATCAACTACTGACAGATATCATTGTTTGCTCACAGTTGTTTATCAGGGAAATATAAGAACAATGCACCAGAGACCAATATTATGAGGTGAAGACTAGACATTGTGGCACAATCCTGCCATTGTGGAAAGGTGGCTACAGACAATTGAGTGATGGGTCTGTGTCCAGCACCTTGGTGCTAAGCTGTCTGGGGATCCCCTTCTTGTGCATTTCTCAACTTAACTGAATGGCCATATTCTGCTGTGGGCATACCTCTCAGTTGTACAGATTTGCCCAGGTTATCAAAAGGCAGGACTCATATCTGGTGGATTTCCCTTCACATTGTGGTTTACAAGTAGGTTTGTGGTTATGCATTCATGATGGATAGCAGTCAGGGGGAAGTATGAGGAGACATCTGAGTTTCAGACTTCACACACTCCATGATATCCATGCATTTATGCCCCCCTGTGATTCTATCCTTTTCCCAACAGTATGGTAGCAATATCTCAGACATATTTCTATAGTTTGACCTTTATCACAGCAGTATTTATGTCTTGGTCCACAATTCTTGCACTAGGACATGGAGAGGCATGCTACTGGCATTTGCCAGCATGGCCTTGCATTTGTTTTCTGCTTAACGTTTTATGTTTGTAGTTAGGACCCTGTGACATTCCATATGATGGCTCTATGGGTGAAGCATATGATGCCACTATGGGTAAGCCATGGGCATTTGCCAGAGGTATGTAGGCCATATGAGAGTGATGCAGGCCACTGAATTTTGTCACTCATATGTTACCAGGCTGCAAGCCAATGGACTTCCCTGGAGTGACATGGGCAAGTGGGTGAGGTGTTCCTGGCAATCCTTTTAGTTCATAGTGATGCATCAGATGTGTGCAGGGTGCTGCCTATGGCTAGGGACACACCTGCATGGGATGCCATGTCAGCATGCTGCATCCTGTGTGTATTCCATAAAAGACATGTGCTGATTCTGATAACATTCCCAACAGCAAGGCTATGACTGATGAAATACCTGTGGCTGTTTTGGGGGGTGGTGGACTAAGTGCATGTGTAATATGGAAGCTTATGGCACCTGACTCACAGATATGACTGGGACCTTCTCCTTCTCCTGCCTTGTATGTGAACATCAGCAGTGTGTCATTATGTTATAACTGTGGTTTATGTAGGCTGCCAGTGATTTGGCAGACAACCAGTATTCCATATAAGACAGACAACTAATATGATGCTAACATCTATATTTAATTTCAAAGGTGTGTGCAATTCATAGTTACTTTCTAGGCACTGCGTAGAGTTCTTCCACCTGTGTACTGTTTCTATGTATGGACCCCTGTTCATAGCCTGTCCAGCTCTCTGACAGTAACACATATTGTCATCTGGACAGGGAGTGTGTACAACTAGTAATATAGGTGCAGCTGAGATGCAGATTGGTTGGCACTACAGTTGGAACAAGGCCCTGTCAAACACAGTACTGTACCTAGGCCACTGAGACACAACATCCAGGCCTACATGCTGTCCACTTCCAGACAATATTGAACACTCACAAAACATTAGTGCACTGACCCTGGCATATAGTGGAGATACACCAATTATCATGTTGATTGGGACAGCTCAGGCAATCTGTGCTCCACTGATATTACTCTACAAACTTACATGTTACTGCCATTTATACATGGGTTGGGGGGGGGGGCACACCTAACAACTTTCCACATTTGCACTGACTGCACTGATATTTCAGTTATAACTCTGTTTGCTTCCATTTAGTTTTGTATTGTGCTCTATCTTGCTGATTGGAGGCATATCAGTGGAGTACTCAAGTTAGATTGTAATGACATACATTTCAGTTTCAGACATCTTACTCTTCAGAACTATACTGCAACTGCCAGACCTGTTGTGGTATGTCTGTGTAGGTCTATAGGGGGGCTGTTCACCATTGCCAGCATTTGTGGAGCTTTGCCCGACCTTTATTTCTGGTCATCTACACCTGTCCTGCTGGGTGAAGCTGGGGGTTGGGAATGGGAACGTTCATTGACATCCATGTGTGTGACCTGTGGACACCCATAGTTAGTCGAGCCACCATATGTACTGCAGTGTGAGCTGTCTAGTATGGGGACATCAGTATTGGTTATGGATTTCATGCTGTCTCGGGTCTATATTAGGGGAACGAAAACCCGACTGAGCGAATCCCAGTTGAGCAACACAGAAAGAGCGAAAACCGCTAATATGACAAGAATTAATGGAGAACGCCATAGTGAATTCATCCCTTTACTTCAATGTAGTGCAGTCTTGGAGTTGGTATATTTAAGTAGGGGGGGTGTGTGGGGGGTGCAGGGGGGCAAGCCCCCCCCTGCATAAAACACTTAGTGAGAGTTTACGTGTTTTACCTGTTTAGTTTCTCTGGTTCGATATTAGCGGTTTTTGCTCTTTCTGTGTCGCTCAACTGGGATTTGCTCAGTCGGGTTTTTGTTCTCCTAATATAGACCCGCCATTTCATATAGTTGTCAGCTATCTGCTCCTATCCCATTTGGCCGACCGATTCACTTGCATGCTTGCATCCATAGCATAGATATAACTATCAGAATATAGTACTCCATTCAGTAATTGATAGTAAGAGTGACATACCTTGTGCCTGGGGTGGTATTGAGGATGGTGCTGGAGGGCTGACTATGTGGGATGCACACTGTACACTCCCTATATATGGTAAAGTACAGGTAGTGTCATGTTTGGCATCCCTTCTACTGTATGTGCAAGTCGGAGAGAGGTATCAGTTCCTGGGTCCCTACAGTGTCAGTTTGTGTATGCTATGTGTTGCCTCTTTGCCAAGGCATAGGTATACTGGGCATGCCTCTGTCTGCCTCTAGGGGCAGGCACAGGACATTCCTCCTCTAAGTCCTTCTGTGCCTGTGGTGACCTTGACAATGGTGTTGGGCTGTGTGCCCCCTCTCTGTGTTGTTATACATAATGTGTAGCATGCCACATACTGTGAACATTTGTCTACATGTAGCTAGAAAGTACTGCAAGGCTCCACTGGTTATGTCAAGGCAGCAGAACTGTGACTTGAGCATCCCAAACACACACTCTATAATGATCCTGGCTTGTGCATGTGCCTCATTATGACATTCTTGTTTGGGGTGTGTGCTTTTCTGATGAGTGTCATCAGCCACAGCTCCAGTGCATAGCCAGCATCCCCCACTAGATGGCCAGTTGGGATGTCCCCCCCGGCACACCCCTGATACAGCTGTGAGGGATTCCAGATGTGGGAGTCATGATAGCTTCCACGGCTGCCAGCACACACTTGCATGATAATGCCCTGGGCATCGCACACAACCTGGCAGTTGATAGAAGGCAAACACTTGCAGTTGATGTAGACCCTACCCTGCTCACCAGGTGGTGCTTTGATGTGGATGTGTGTGTGGTGTATGGCACCCAGTACCTGTGGGTATTCAGCTACATGGTGAAAGAGACACATATTGCTGGTGAATTCCTCACAGGTATTAGGGAAGTGGATGTGTTCACTGACATGTGGTAGCATGGCATCCAGGAACTGATGGCGTACTCTGGATGCAGATGCCTGTGGCACCCCCATGATATCCCTAGTAGGTGTTTGGACAGTACCTGTAGCTAATATTCTTAAGGCTACACATACCTTGCTGGGATGGGTTCCCCTCTGTTTGTTCTGGATGTGAGGCAATGCCGGCACAGTTCCACAATTTGCTGACATATGTCCCTGTCCACTCTGTAAGACTCTACAATCTCCAGGTCATGTAGCCCCTGATAGGTCAACCTAGGTCCAAACACTCTCTTCCTCCTCCTAGGTCTGCGGCGGTTGGCAGCATTATCCTCTTCACCACCGTCAGTCTCCAGTACATGGTGATGTATCCGAGCAATGGCAGTCCCTAGCATTTTGTCAGTTTAAACTCCCAGGTTTACTCCGAAGGTGCAGAGGTTGTGGGAAAATGCAGACTGAGGGGTGTTTTCATACTTTATAGTGGTGTAATGCTACTGTTGTCTGTCAGATTGACTGTTTCTGATTCATTCCAGATGTCTGCTTACTTGCTCATGGCTTGGATTTAGCCACTGTGAGTATTGGAAACATTACTGGTGATTTGTGGATGGTTGCCTTTATTCTGCTGTTGCCCTTTTTGTAATTAATTTTTACTTACATCTCTTCATATTTACAGCTCTGCCACTACCTGCCAGCTGTATTATATTTGCAGGGCCCATTCTGAGTTGCAAGACTCCCATAGTACTGATTTCTACATCAGTTCATCTTTATTTTGTGCTGTTGCCCTTTAATTCTATTTGACATGTCCTCCCCTCTTCAGCTCTGCAACCACCTATCAGCTGTATTATTTGAGTGCTTAAATTGGTAAATTGTGGGTTGCATACTCCCATATTGCTGGTTTGTACAGCATTTCCCTTGTTCTGATACTTCCTTTGCCTTTTCCTTCTACCCTTCCTCTTCTAGCCTGTTGGTAGTGTAAACAGCAAGATCTGTCCCTCCCCTGCACGTGCACACTCTCTTCAGTTCATGGAGTATGAGGACAGAGCCTCAAACACATCCCCCTCCTAGCTGTGCTTAGCTAAGCAGACACCAGCCAATAGGGCTCCAATGTGCTTCCAGCAAGCATGACACACCCCCTTTTCATGTTCCTTGCTCCTCCTGCCTACACAATGGTGTTAGAACACCTACATGGTTAGGTGCAGTCTGACACTTAGAAATGTTCCCCTCCAACCTGTGATTCAGTACAAGTCCCCTCATTTGCATACCCCACTGCCTTAAGCCCTAGTTACTGCACTATTTCCAAGTCTTCCCCCTTAGCAACCACTATTCCCTGCCTATGTTTACTTTCTGCATGCCATTGACTATAATAGCAAAATGCAGAAAGTAGTTCTACTGCAGGTTCCCCCCCATTTCTGCATGTCCTCCCCCTCCCACTAGCATACCACATCCCCTGCCCTCAATGGCCAAGTTCAGCCAACATAAAATAAATTTATAATTTTTAAATTTTAGAGTGGTTTTGCATGCCAATGACCATATATTTGGCCATTGGCATGCAAACCCTTGTTAATACATGCTTTCTGGAGTGCTGACATAGCTCCGTTTTGTAGATTGCAGAAATGCATTTGGTTAGTAATCGAATACATTTCTGCAAGCTACACTGTTCCAGCATGGAACAAGCTGCTTTGCTGAATCGCTAATAGAGCTCATTTGCATGTTTTTCACCAGCAAATGAACTCATTAGCATCCCGCATCGCTTTCCTTGCAGTAACAGTGTAGGGTCGTTCATGCATGTCAAAACGGCATGTATGTGGATCGCAAAGTGGCCATTTTCCGTGCAGGAGCAGTTACACTGCTCCTGCACAGAAATTTGCTGTTAGTGAATCTGGCTCATGTTCTTTCCTCCATTGAGCAATCACAATGTTGGAGTTACTATTGGCACATGGGGTGCCCATGGCAACATCTCAATGTTTCCAATAGTATTTGTCACCATAGATAAAGAGATTATTCTCTAAGATGATTTCTAATAATAAACAAATTTGTTCCATGCCTGTCAATCTAGATTGTACAAACCGTTTGACAGTTGCAATGCCATATGAATTGGGAATGACAATAAACAGACTCTGTATATCTTGGGTCACCAAAATAAAATTGGGAGAAATCTGTATATGATTTCATCTTCTCATACAGCTTCTCTAAAAAATTTCCAGTGTCTTTGAGTATGGTATCTACTTCTGGTAGGAGTTTTTTTAGTTGGTCCTCAACATATACTGAGAGTGACTTGGTGACCCAACCCCTTCCAGCTACTATGGGGTGCAGGGGAGGGTCACTTAGACATTTATGAATTTTCGGCAGACCACTTATGGTGGGTATTTGAGCATGTGCAGTACTAAAAAAATCAAAAAGCTCTTGAGAGAGAAGTCTGGTGGCAAGCATATCACCCAGGATGTTACTGACCTCATTAACTACTTTTTCAAGCTCTTTCCTAGTAATATTTTGATAGGTTTTGTCATCTCTTAACATCTCCATTTTTCTTTTGTAATCATTCAAGTTCATTACCACCAGTGCCCCTCCCTTGTCTGCTGGTTTGACTACAATGTCATAATTTCTCATTAATTCCAGTAAAGCTTTTCTTTCTCCAGTTCTTAAATTATGATATTGTTGGCCTATTTGCTGCTGTCTTAAATTGGCAACATCGTTCTCACATAGACGTATTAACAGACCGATAGCTGGATGGTTTACTGGCACAAAGGTGCTCACTTTTTTGTACTGTTTCTGCTGATAAGTATGTCATTGTTCACATTTTCATAGCCAAAAATATTCTTCAAGACATTTCTCCCATATTGTTTAATGTCAATCACAAACTCGCTCAGCCTAGAATGGAAAGCTGGAATAAATGACAGACCTTTATTCAACACTTTAATATGGTCATTCCTTAGGATGAAGTCTGACAGATTAAACACCAAGCATGGGGAAGTTGCTATGTCACTGACTTATTCCGTTTCCTCTCTCTGCTTAGTGATCTGTTCATTCTCTTCTGAGTTGTCCTGATTTGAAAAGGTAGTTTCTGAAAAATCGGAATGTGTGCAGCTCCATCTTTAGGCCTAGTACCTATTCCTGTAGAGGTGGAGGAGTAAACAATATTCAAGCTCAATTGGCTGTTAGCATTCACATTTTATATACTAGTTGACACAGATTCATTATGGTTAGATGAATTCTCAGGTACAATACTTGGTACTGCATCAGCACTAGCTATAGCACTAGCTACAGCAACAAAATTCTTTTTGGTGCTGGTGTTATTTACACGTAAGTTAAAATTCCTGTCCTGATTGGAGCTTTTAGTTGCAGTACTAATTTTACTCCTGCCCTTTACTACACCATTAAAATCATCAGATGTATTGTTTTTAGGCCATTCAAAAATATTGCCTTGTTCAAAATCTTTGTAATCTCTCAAAAAGTTTATCCTTTTCTGCTTTTTCAGTCTGCATTCATACAGATTTAAATTAATTCTGCAGTGTCTAAAGTCTGCTAAGACAAGTTCCATTTAAATAAATAAGTTCCATGTCAGCTTGTTTTTTCTTGATAATTTCAGTCAATTCTTCTTCTTCAGGTTTAAAAAACTCTAGGAGCAGTTTAATATAGCTGAAGCTTTTCTCTAAGTTGATTGCTTGCCAGCATGATAGAAGCCCTGGAAGGGTGTTTCCATAGTGCGGCATGCACTTAACTCTTAATGGCATAATGGTTAAGGTCTTTGCCTCCCATGTACAAGGTACAAGATTCAATCCAGATGTCTGGCCAATGCCTGCTTGGAGTTTGTATGGTCTTTCTGTGTCCCTCCAGAAAACATGCTGAGTGTTTCTATCTCATACTCACCATTGAATGGAGCTGTAGGCAGCAGCACAGACTCTACATGGTGATCCAAAGGGGGTAGATATCTACTGTGGTGCTCAAACAACATGAATTGGTATTTGGTGACTATGAACATATGAGGACAAGCCAACAAATGGTTCAGAAGTAGTTACAAGGTCACATACAAGAGTGGTCAACATGCAAGTCATGTAGACTTCCTCCTAGTAAAGAAAGGGCACTGGAGTTGAATCAGTGATTCCAAAGTCATCCCCAAAGAAATAGTGGCCCACAGCATAACAATCAGGTGCAAGCAGTGTTTAGAGAAGGCTCTAAGTTCATCAGAGACCAGGTTGAAGACCAGAAAGATGACTAGAGAGACTTGCAACAGTTAAAGGAATTGCTCAGGGCTCTAGCACCCCTAGAAGAGGAGGAAATTAGTGGAATTAAAGAAGAATGGCAGTGCCTCAAAACAGCATGTCTGAGGACTACAGAGCAGATATGTGGCTGAGACAGGTATGGAAATAAGGTACATAAGGAAAGCTGCAGAAGTCCAGGAAATCATCAAAAGAAAGAAGGAGTGCAGGAAAAAAGTGGGAAATAGACAACATGGACCAGGCTAGGTTTCTTAACAAAAAGCCTAAGAAAGGAGGTGCAATAGCAATGAACAACAGGACATTGAAAGCACTCTACCATTGGAAAGTGACTCAGTAGGTGGCAAAAAGAAACTATATCAGGTTGCAAGACAAAGATAAAGAAGAGAGTCAAGACACCCTTCATAAGGGATGCCAGCAACAACCTGCTTACCAGCCCGAAGGACATCAAAGACAGATGGAAGCAGTACTTCCAGCAGCTTCTGAGTGAAGAAAACTCCACAGAAGCTGTACTGCCCCAAACACATACACAGCCTATGATGAGAGAAGAGGGGACCACTCTAATAGAAGCAAGAACAACACTAAGGAAAATGAAGTCAGGGAAAGCAGCAGGCTTAGATGAGGTCACATCAGATATGATAAAGATACTGGGTGAGATGGGGAGAAATAAGGTACTCATAGCAGTGTGGAGACAAAGGTGTATACCAAATGACTGGAATATAAACATACTCATGCCAGTGTACAAGAACAAAGGGGGCATCCACAGCTGTGGTCAGTTCAGAGGTTTCAAACTTCCTGTCACACTGCATGAAAGTTCTGGAGAGGGTAATTGATAAATGGACACGCAGGGTAGTAGCAAGTAAGATGGGAGATGAGCAGTTTGGATTCGAATCAGGATGCAGTACAACTCACCCAATGTTTTCAGTGAGACAGATAGCTGAAAAGAAGCTAGTGCTGAGGAAAGAATCAAATTGGGCATTCCAAGACTTGGAGAAAACATATGACAATGTCCCAAGAAAGCTGATTTGGGCAGACCATCTGTGGTTTGAAGTCCCAGAAACACTGGTAGAATTAGTACAGGCTATGTACAAAGATCCAGTGTGCATTACCTCTGAGCCAACTGCTGCCCATATTGGTGATAGATTACATTAGCAGACAGGTTGGAGGTGACAGATCAACAACGTTTCTGTATGCAGATGACATGGCATTATAGGCAGACTCTAAGCAAGTGCTTCAGCAAAGGATAGGGGAATGGAATGCAAAACTGAAGGCACGTGGGATGAAAATGTGTACAGATAAGACAGTGATAATGGTAGTAAATTGGGGAAATCAGAAGAAGCAGAGAATTGAGAAAGAAGAGAAGATAGTGGAACAGGTTAATAGCTTTAAGTATCTGGGAGGGGTGGTTGAGAAGAAGTGAAGTCTGAATGAAAAGATCAAAGCTAGAATCAGATGGGGCTGCAGCCAGCTGGTGTAGAGTGTCAGATGTAGTCTATGACAGAAGAATGCCAAAGAAGCTGAAAACTAAGATGTACAAAACAGTAGTATGACCATTACCACTATATGGTACAGAAACCTGGGCAATAAAGACAGAGAAGATGAGGAAGCTAGACATGATGGAAATTAAGTGCCTGAGATGGATAGTAGGATGCGCATGGTGGGACAGATGAAGGCAGGAGTACATAAGAGAAGAAGGCAAAGTAGTGTGCCACTCAACCACAGCCCATAAGGCATAACAACGTACCCAACACTCTAGTCATAGGTGACTCTATAGTCAGGCACACTGATGTTCCACTCACTAGACTAAACAAGGAGAAAGTTACTGTCAGCTGCCTGTCAGGTGCCAGGATCCACCACATAACGCATGCACTCAGGTCACTCCACAATAAGTACAAATATGACACTGTCATTGTCCATGTTGGTGTGAATGACCTGAGACGTACCTCCCTGGGACTACATGAAAAGAGACATGGAGGAGCTCTCCGATCTTGTATCCCAGGCAGGTATGACCCTAACCCTGAGTAGCATCCTGCCATCACTCAGGATGATACCACAGTACAAGGACAAAATGATTGACTTCAACAATTGACTAAGCTTCTGGTGTCATTCTAAGTGGATCCAGTATTTGTCTGCCTGGGATGACATGATCAGCAGTCCACGATGCTTTGCCAGAGATGGCCTGCACCTGTCGCCCTTAGGATTCTGGATACTGGCTAAGACTCTTGCCACCCCTATAGTGCCTTTTTTAGGCAAGGTTCAAATGACAAATTCACCACCGTAACCGGTACAAGCAAGCAAAATCTGAGGGTAATGCTACTCAATGCTAGAAGTCTAAACCTCAAAATGCACTCACTCGAGGCACTCCTTAAAATGGAGAACACTGACATCTGTGCAGTGACAGAGACTTGGTTCAAAGCTCCAGAGAGCACCCCTGCATTACCAGGCTTCAATTCATACCACACCTTTCAGCCACCTAACCCAGAAAGAAGCACTAAAGGTGGAGGCGTGTCCATATTCATTAAGGATATCCACACCTCCAGGCTAGTTGCACAGCATAATGCATCCGAGATGATCCAAGTGCAACTAACTCTGGGCAAGACCGCAATCCAAATTGTAGCTTGCTACAGACCCCCCACCATGCCCCAGGATTCACACTCCTCATTTCTTGATACACTGGAAAGTATTAGGGTACAACCCAACACCCTAATAATGGGCAATTTCAACTACCCCACCATTAACTGGGAAAACTACTCATGTACCAACTCTTTTGCTCAACGTTTTCTAGAATTCATAAATTCCAATGCCTTGGATCAACTTATTCAGACCCCCACCAGGGGCAGCAATATCCTAGACCTGGTCATCACCAACATGGGAAATCGGTGTTCCACACCAGAGGTCACTTCCTCGTTGGTCAGATCCGACCACAAGCTAATCAGCCTAGACATCCACATCCCACCCCCAGCCCCAATTAGGGAAACCATTGTAAAAAACTTCTCAAAAGCCAACTTCACACTTCTTAAGACAGAAGTGGCAAACTTCATGACACCCATGCAGACGGAGAGGTATGACTGCCGAATCCTACAAAAATGCACTTTATAAGCACTTACACGAGTGCATGGATCATGCTATCCCTAACAGAACCAAGATGTTATCCTCCAAAAAAAGGAAGCCAATCTGATGGTCCTCTGCCATAAACAAACTCTACAACAGAAGAAAGAAACTGTTGCAAAAAAGAGTAAAATCCCATGATTGGAGGAACTCCCTGGTCAACCTCAGTAAGAAGTTGAGATCCCTCATAAAATCCTCCAAAGCTAGTTATGAAAACAAAATTGCCACTGACTCTAAAGACAACCACAAAGCATTCTATAGCTATGTCAAGAATCTAAATGGGAACACTCAGATCTGCTCTGAATTACAGCATAATGGCACTAAATATACAGAACCAACTGATATTGCCAACATCCTAGCAGATAGGTTCAGTGCTAACCTTACCCCCCCCTCTCACCCCCTAGAGGGCCCATCTCTATACCGGAAGAATGCAAAGTTCCTATAATCATGGCTGCACAGGTAAAAAACACACTCTCCAAAGCCAAGAACACAGCAGCCATGGGACCTGACAATATCCCAGGCTGCATTCTACACAAACTACAGAATGAACTGGCACTCTACCTAAGTACCATGTTCAATCATAGTCTCACCTCAGGCTTTGTACCCACTGAATGGCGCACCACAACAGTTATCCCACTCCACAAAGGGGGAGCCATGACGGACCCCGGGAACTACCACCCCATTAGCCTGATGAGCCTGGTCTGCAAGGCCATGGAACGTATCATCATGGAACTCATAAACAAAGACATTGGTAATCTCCAAACTCTGGACCCTACTCAGTTTGGATTTGTAAAAGGCAGATCATGTCTCCTAAACCTGACTGTCTTCTTTGAAGCAGTCACCAAAGCCATAGATGATGGTAAAATGGTTCACACAGCTTATCTAGATCTCGCCAAGGCTTTCGACACCACCCCCCCCACTCTGGAATTATAGATAAGCTCACTAAACTAGGTATAAATCCCTATGTCATAAGATGGGTTGCCAACTAGCCAGAACAGAACCCACACTGTGAAAGTAGTGGATTCCAAATCCTACATCAAACCAGTGACAAGTGGAGTACCACAGGGTTCAGTCCTGGGTCCTCTCCTGTTTGGTATCTACTTCTCTGAAGTGCAGGCCAACACAGAAGGTCTTTGGTTAACAAAGTTTGCAGATGACTGCAAACTAGGAGCCATAATCGAAACTCCTAATGATGTGGACAAACTGCAAAAGGGCCTCACTGAGACAGATTCCTGGTGTCAAAGCCATGGCCTGAAGCTCGATGCCAGAAAGTGTATTGTCATCCCCTTTGGTAAAAACTCTGTACCCATGAACTACCACATAGCTGGTAGTCTACTTAATGCCAAAAATGTGATAAGAGACCTTGGGACACAGGTGGACAGTAGTCTCTCCTTTGATAATCACATCACCACAGTGGTCAGGAAATCCTTCTATGTGGCTCATCTCATCACAAAAGGATTCTCATCCAAAAAAAAAGAGGTCATTGTTCCCCTCTACTCATCACTCATTAGACCCATTATAGAGTACAACGCCCCATTTGGTATGTACCTCACAAGACATGTACAACAACTGGAAAGACCACAGAAATACCTCACAAAGGGGATTACTGGCCAAACAGATGCCCTATGCAGACCGTCTCAAAAAACTACAGCTTTACTCCATCGCATATCACCTGCTCAGAGGCGATCTCTGCCTTACATGCAAAGCTATGTCAAACCCAGTTTGTTGGACATACTCCACTTAATGAAATCCCAATCCCTCCGAGCTACACCCTCTAGGGACCTTAACCTTGTCACCACAATAAACAGAACATGCCGGAGGGATAGATTCCTGTCCCAGAGACTTCCCATACTCTGGAACAGACTACCTATCTATGTCAAACAGAGCTCCTCATTAGCACTCTTCAAGAAAAATCTTGATGATTGGATGGGAAATGGGAAATTCACCCCGGGGATCACTTCTGTGGCTCTGCTCAACAGGGGCATAGGAAAATAATTTTCTTGGGTGGTGAAAGCCAGGGTACCTTTTTTGGCTAGGCTTGTATGGGCCCTAGGGCCGATAGCCTAGTACCTACCTATGAACCTATGAACCTATGAAAGGATCAAAAAGAGGGCATCCAGCAAAGAGGTGGGCAATCAACATTTACAATGACAAATTTTATAATGCAGTTTCAGTGAATATATGACATAACAGTCAATATAATACAATTCATATTGATATTCACACACATTAAATGTACAAGCCTTGTACTGAGACTTTACAGACAGAAGGGTTGTGTATATGATAGGCAGGAGTAATTTAAAACATAGAGTACAGTACTCAATATCCAAATAAACTCCAAAAAATAAAAAGAGCACTGGATACACTCAGATACTTTTATTTAAAAATTGCAAGTTAAAACCTCTCTTCAGAGATATAACTTTCACCATTAGGCTTCCACAGGCGAATACATCTTAGCAATAACAGTCAACACTTAAATAATCATTAAAATCACATGACACAATTTCAAACAGATTGATGTAATTCCTTTAAATAAGGTTTTAAAGTGAAACAGTAATTTAGTGCTGGTGATAAGTGGGACTTAATTCACAAGATCCATTTCATTTCCTCACTTTCTGTTAACATCTTTGCATCTCCACCTCTAAGTGGTTTATAAATAACTGTCAATGTCAAAAATTTAAACACATGTTGTTCACCTCTATCTAAAATGTGTTTACTTAATGCATTTGTCAATAATTTACGTTTTGGTTAACTATCAGCTTATCAGTTCATTTTGGGTATTTTGTGTTTTACTGAAGCTGTTGGTATGCGGTGGTGGTGCTGCGGTAGTGATGTCGCCTCACAGTTAGACATTGCCTGTTCAATTCTCAGTTAGAGCATCTTCTGTGTGGCGACATGCGTGAATGGGCATTCCTTCGTTGAAGGTTGTGCGCTAGGCCCGGCAAGCCAGCATGTCAAAATCTACTGCCAATCATTAGCGGACTGGAGTTCCGCTGTGGCGACCCCTAACCGGGAAAAGCTGAAAGAAACAAACAAACAAACTGAAGCTGTTGGACACTCAGTGTTGGTTTCAACATTACTGCATTGTGTAAAGATGGCGGTGTTTTTAGAACACTTGGAGAGATTGTTGATATAACTACAAATCCACTACTATCAGTAGCGGATATTGGAAATATGAGGACAGCATCAGTTTCAGGAAATAATGAACACATGGAATCACTTCAAACCTATAAAGAGAAGTTACGTGAGTTTGAACATATGGTCATGGCATATAAATGTCTGCAGTGGCAGAGACTCTTATTTGAGGCTTACTTACAACATAATATTGTGCCGAGAGGGCTCTGGATACTAAAGATGCCATCTTATAGAGATAAGTATCCAGATTTGCTACGTAGGTGGCAGTTAATCAACCTAAGTTGTTCATTTTGATATATGGAACTTATGAATGTGTATTTTCAGCCACTTGAATTAGGCATGAAACAAAATGTAGAAACTTTTTATAATGACTTAACTTCTAATGTTACACTTGAAGAAGGTATAGAGCTCATGAATGATACTTTAAATAGACTGAGTGCCTTTGAAAAAAGGCTTATTGAAACGAAAAAAAGAAAATTAAAAAGGGATTTGTGTGATTTTGAAAATGGGCATGTGTTCATTTGGCCTGGAGAACTGAGACAAACCAATGAGGGGGCTAAGCAACAAACGAAGTCCTGCCTCTTTCTGAAGCAAGTTTGATTGACATCTGTGATACAACAGCAGTTGAAGCGGACCATCGAGCAGTAGAGATGCATAGAAATATGGGGTTAAAATATGAGGCATCTTTCAGTCACAACGACAACCTCTAACATCCAGACCGATATAGGAGAAGGACAGATGGCAAGAGTTGACCTTACACAGATGGATGCACTTGACCCGGATGTAGAGTCTAATGGAGAACTACAAGAACGAGAACTTGATGAAGCTTCCTTACACCAGGAGCCAAACCAACAGATGAATAAGACTTTTTTGTTGTTTAATCTGTCTAATTATGAACTTACTGACTCTGAACTATCTGTTTTAAACAAGGGTTTAACCTTTGTACCTGCACAGCTAACAGGCATTTCTAAGACATTATTAGAAGTCAGACATTTTGTTCATAATCTGAGTTTGAAAACATTTTTGGCAATACGAACAATTATGAAACTACACTAAGGAGAAGGAGCGTTTTTGCTCCACAAGTCACAGGTGCTTTATAAATTTTTGAAAAGCTATTGAACGAGATATTTATGCATTGTATGAAAATAACAAAGCTATTAGATAGTTTAATTTAACTAGGGATGAACAGCAAGCTATACGTTCATTGGTTGAATATCATGACATAGTGATTAGAGGTGCAGATAAGGGTGGAGGAATTGCAGTAATGGACAAACAATTTTATTTTAATAAAATGTGAATGATGCTGCAGGGAGATCAGTATAAAACCATCACAAGGAATGAAGTAAATGACTTATGTTTAGAATTTAATAGCAGGTTATATACAATGCATGACACTGGCCTTATCACAGATGATTTGCTCAACTATCTGTTTGTTGAAAACTCGAAATTGCCATTTATTTATGGCATACCAAAATTACATAAGAGTGTGAGTGACCCCCCCCCCCCCCCCCCAGTGAGGCCTATAGTGTCTTCAAGAGGGTGGGTATAGAACATATGTCCAGATATCTTGAGCAGCAATTATGAATAGTTTTGGATAAAATGCCTACCATTTTGAAAGATACAGCTAACTTCTTGGAGCAGTTTTACACTTGGTCAGGGGGTTATTTAAATGATAGGTTGCACTTTGTCACTATGGATGTTGATTCAGTTTTCACTTCTGTACCACATGATGAAGGGATAGCTAGCACCAAGACATTCTTAGTAAGATATTCAGGCTATGAGATGCAGAAAATCAATTTGCTTTGTGAAATGTTAAGATTAGTCTTAACTAATAATGTCTTTTTACTTGATACAAAACTATACTCTCAACAAGAGGGCATAGCGATGGGAACAAGTGTAGCTAATACTTATGCAAACATCATTATGTATATATGAGAGGAAAAATATGTTCTCTTCACAGTAAATTAATACAGAGATTTTATTAAGTTTTACAAGCGTTTCGTGGATGACCTTTTTTTTAATTTGGTAAGGGAGTTTAGTAGGGGTTCATGGATTTTTGGATTCAAGCATGAATGCTCTTCTGAGCAGATAGCATTATGCTGTTAAGAAATAGGGAAGGTGAAATACACACTGAAATGTAGAGAAAAGAGGTGAAATGTAATAACTATTTACATCGTAATAGTATGCACCCACCTTTTATGTTTGATAACATAGTTTTGAACCAAATGCAAAGGGTAGTAAGGTTGAATACACAACTAGATAAATCAGATAGTCTGTTAATAAATATGTGTCAGGGCTTCCTCATGAGAGGTTACTCAGAGAGAGCAGTGGAAAAAGCATTACAAGAGGTTAAACACCAACAGTCAGAGCAAAATATAGTTCCATACTTTAGTAGGGGTCATCAAGGGAAGGATAGAGCATGTATTAGATCAAATAAAATAAGATGTATGCTCACTTACAATAGGAATACAACAGAAATAAAAAATATTATTATGAAGCATTGGGAAATTCTAAGAGATGTTCAAGGGCTGCAAGATTTAGTAGCAGAAGGTCCAGCGTTGAGTTACAAATGCAATGGTACATTGAAGCAGACATTGTGTTACAAGGAGCAGCCAAAAAGTTTTTTTCTAGGAAGTGGATGTAAGCAGGATACTTTTAAATGTAATAATTGCGTTTATTGTAAACATTTATATATGAAGCGATCAATAATACATCCTGTCACAAAAAATGAGTTTATATTACAGGCTTATAGAAACTGCAATACTAGTACCTTAGTTTATATGGCTAAATGTGAATTATGTGAAAGCTATTATGTGGGAATGATCAACAGAATGTTTAAAGAGAATATAGCTGGTCATCTTAGCAATATAAAATGTAAATTATTGACAAATGCATTAAGTAAACACATTTTAGATATCGTTTTGATATTGAAAGTTATTTATAAATCACTTAGAGGTGGAGATGTAAAAATGTTAACAGAAAGTGAGGAAATGAAATGGATCTTGTGGATGAAATCCCACTTACCACCAGGACTAAATGACTGTTTCACTTTAAAACCTTATTTAAGGGAATTACATCAATCTGTTTGAAATTGTGTCATGTGATTTTAATGATTATTTAAGTGTTGACTGTTATTGCTAAGATGTATTTGCCTGTGGAAGCCTTATGGTGAAAGTTTTATATCTGAAGAGAAGTTTTAACTTGAGATTTTTAAATAAAAAAATCTGAGTGTATCCAGTGCTCTTTTTATTTTTTGGAATTTGTTTATGCTAATTAGAAGCAGATATAGTAGTTTAAATAATTCAATAAAGTGAGGTATTAAAAAGGGGTAAGCAACGTAAATGACTTAGAGCTTTAAAGGGAGGTATAAGAAAGAGGATGAGTGTTAGAGAGCTATGTCCCAGATGAGGAGCAGGGACAAAGCCAGGAGGCAATGAGGCAGACTTTTAGCAGTGGTTTGAAAAGATGAAGGTGTGATAGACCTGACAGATATAAGAATTTTATTCCAAGTTCTAACTACGCTATTGGAATACAGATTTATCCCAGCGGTCCTTTGTGGTTTATAAATAGTAAGCAGTTGTTTATTATTTGACCAAAGGGGACGGTTTGGAAGACAGTTTTGGAGTAGTGGTCTAATTGCTGGTCAGATGGATAGGGTATGGATGATTTTATGAGTTCAGGTAAGCTCAGCATAAAACTGGTGGTGAGGAAACCTATACCAGTTTAATGTTTTTAGTGTTAAACAGTGGTGGGTCAAGAAAGTTTGTTCCAAATGAATCTGGCAACTTTGTTATAGCACTGTTCAAGTTTAGAACTAAATTTCTGAGATATTTTAACATAGTTAAAGAAGGCTTTGCAGTTATCCTTCACCCGGATGGCTATTTCTACTTTGTATCTAGTTTTGGTTAATTTGATCAGGGTTGAGAGTTCCTTGTTAACTTTAGCAAGAGCATTATTGGAATCTTGAGAGTTAAATTTAATTTTGCATGCAATGACGTTTTTGTTTTATTGTAGCTCCTGTTTATATTAGGGTTCTACTGCAGAGGTTCATTTTCAAATTTGACATAAAATTTACTTCTGAGGGGGCAGATGCATCTATGCAACTATTTACAAGTGCATAGAATTTGTCAGAAAAGGATTCCAATTAAGCAATGGGGGTTCATCAAGATGGAAATGATTTTGAATGTAGCCAGGTCATCACTTAGTTTTAGTAGATTAGCCTAGGCATAATCTCTGAATACTGAGGTATTGAAAGTTGTTTCTGGCTTCAGTCTTGGGAAGGTGAATGTGGCTGATCTGTGGTCTGATTTAACCAGAGTCCTTGGTGTGCAGATTAACTGGTCTAGAGAGCTTGTATTGATGCAGTCCATACATTTCTGGGAATGTATATTTAAGGATGTCTAAATCTCCTAATTAAAGTAGGAGTAGTTGAAGTCTCCTAGGAGAATGGCATTTGGCTTAATGCATAGTAAGTTTATGCTGGTTAAGCAGGACATATGGGCTGAGAGGGACATAGAGGGGGGCATGTTGTTAGCTATGATATGATAAAGGTTTTGTTAATAGTAAGTTGGACATGAAGGAGTTTTCAAGTTTTGGTCATTATCTTGTCTAATGAGTCTGGACAAGAAATGGCTTTTTAAGACTGTGGAGCGACTGCCTCCTTTAGTACCCTCATCTAGTGGGGTGGGCCTTAATGTGTGGTAGGTACTGAAACCCTGTACTGATGGAGTGCTCTCAATGGTCTTGGACCATGTCTTTGTGATGATGCATATTTAAATGTTTCCAGGGTAGAGTGTGCTTGTAGGGAGTGGAGGTTTTTTTATGGTTCCTAGCATTAAGCAGTAATACCTTTACATTATCCAGATTCTATGTTGTTATGCTGGAAGCTTTAGAAGAGTAAAATTGCCTAAAAAGGCACTATTGGGGTGGATAAAGATTTAGCCAGTATATAAAGGCATTGTTGGGATAGGTGCAGGCCATCTCTGGCAAAATAGTTAAGTCTGGCATACATTACCCCCCCCCTTCCCAGGAATGACACTAGAAGCTAAGCCAATTGTTGAAGTCAATAATCTTTTGTTTGTATTACAGCATCATTCTTGATGATGGTAGAATGCTGCTCAATGCAAGGTAATTACATGCGGCAGGCAGATATTCCAAGAGGGCCATCATGTCCTCTTCTTATAGTCAGATTAGGCGTTTCTAAAGTTAATTACATACACGTGCTCTGTGACTGTGTCCTATTTATAATTATGCTGCAGAGACCTGAGTGCATATGTACTGTAGTAAATCCTAGCACCTGGCAGTCAAGTGACCATGACTCTTTCCTCACAGCCTGGTGAGTGGTGTATTAGTGTGTCTCAAAATGAAGTCACATATTACTAAGATATTGGAATGTGTGGAGGTTTTCCTTATGGACTTTTGAAATAAGTCAGTGTGACTCTTAGATGTATGTTTCATAGTTGGTGCTGCCTTTGTTGGGTATTTGTGAGGTTGCTAAGGGTACTTGTTTCTTAGCTTACATTTGAGAAGCATTTGTGGTTTGGTTAGCTTACTTTTTAAGAGCCTCAGCATATGTATGCTAATGTGTTTGCTCTGACCTGTATGTAATTGGTTTAGTATGGTGCTTTGTGGGTTCATGTGAGGGTTTTGCCACCAATAACATTATATAACTACATTTCTCATACACACTGAGTCTATCTGTTTAAGTAGCAGGTGGTTGTCATTAAACATAGGACAATTGCTGTCCTGTCTCCAGATGCCCATTTCAACCAAGTTAGCTAAAGAAACAACTGGAAAGTGCAAAACTATGATTCTCGGAGCTTACTAATGTGGGCTGAAGGGAAGACCAGCCCTTATAAGGTTTGGAGTTGATTACTGGAGATGCTATCCACCTGGTATGATTTGGATACTGTTTGCATGATTTTACTTGTGAACTTTTAATCTTAAAACAGTACAATCTTGCTGTTTTTACATTTTGGTGCCATTTCTCAACAAAAGACACCACAGACAGACATAACTGCATAGCTAAACACAGTTAAAACGGGTTTTGCTGCTATTTTTACTCAGTATATTTTACATTTGCAAACCTAGTTTAAGATTTTGATTTTAATGTGTATGCTCTGGAAAGTTTGAGTTAGTCTGATTTTAAACCATTGATATCCTTTGCATTAATTACAATAAATAAAACAAAGATAATCAGCATTTAGTGCTTGTGTTCACTTATGAGAATATTGCTTCAGACATTTCTGTTGACTTTTAACAGGATTTATACTTTTAATAATGTTTACAGCATTTTTATTCAAAACTGTGACTAAATGCTTTCATAATGTACAATTAAACTGGGGGGACCTTCCTAGGTACTGGACCTTTCCCCAGGATGAATTAATCAGTCCTGAACAGGACCACCAGTGACTACAAAGCATCCTTCCACCTTAGAGCAATTCCTATGTAAATACAAACCAGTTCTACAAACTAAGCTCAGGACAAGTCTGGAAAGGACTTGACTGCTCATCCACTTCTATAGCTCCTCCAGTAAAACCACATTTTCTGAAAAGAACCTTGTTAAGTATATTTTTCGTGGAGCAGACAAATTACAACAGCATAAATTCTAATATCACATTTTAATACGTTTTGCTTTACATGGCCAGCTCTACAATGAGCATAACCTAAAAAAACTTTATAAAGACTAACATAAAAATACTTTTTACTTAGTAAATATCTTTCTAATGACTATTTTAAAAGATATAACAGGAAATAAGTTTCTCTAAAGGTTGTTTGTTAAAGGTAATCCTACTGAGAAAACGCATTGAGCTAGAAATGTCTTTGTCAAGACTACCTTATAGAAAGACTTGGACTCCTCATAAAACCAGGGAGGTCATCTCAAAATAAAAATAGAGAAACAGTCTTTATTAGGATGTAGAAAAAGGTCATAGGGCAAGATAACAGCCTTTATTAAGGCACATAAAATTTTATTTTATTTTATTTATTTATTTATTTAACATTTGTTGACCGGGAATGTCCGACTAGGTTCCACAGAGCCTGTTTTCAGCGGAGGCCCGGGGAGAAACACTCCATACTCATTCATGAACCATAAAAACATTCATTATCAAGATTTCAGGAAAAAGATCACAGGATCTAATAGCCTTTATCAATGCTCCAAAAATATCAGAACTCTCAACCTCATGTGTAAGGGGCAAAAATGTCTTTTTAAAGGCTGCAACTGAATATCAGACATAGGATCATAAGATCATAGGAGATTACTATATTAATGACCCAGAGGCCATTTTAAGCTTAGCCGTTTCAACCTAATGTAATACAATAGAGGTACTAGTCAATACCCAAGACTGCATTTAGTGATGACTGCCCATGCCCAGGAGGGTTGAGGGTGCTGCGCTATCCCTGGTAAGAATTTACAGTACCTCATCCACTCATCCAGGTTCCTCTTGAACAGTGTCATGGAGGTGCTCTGTTTCACATGAATTGGTAGCCTGTTCCAAAGATGTGGCAGTCACTGGGAGATAAACCTGCCCCTCCAACATGTGCTATTTAAGTCGCAGTCCATATTTAAGTACCTGGGATGGGTAGCCCTGGACTCATTTGATTTACAGATATGCAGTAAGTTCATTAGGTTTGGGTCTCGGATTGCTCTGTAGGCCAGGCATAAGTCTTTAGGGAGTATAGTGACAGGGATTTTAGTCGGTCCGTGTAGGGCACATGCTGGAGGCCCTTGATCTTCTTTGTTAGAAACCTCTTAGGTCCCACCAGTTGTTGTAGGAGCCTAGTATGATACATACCAAATGGGGCGTGACATGATTGGGACATGAGACAGACTGTCTTCAGGCTAAAACACATAGCCAGGCTTAGGTAAAGGGAGTCTTAAGAGTAAAAAATCTGAATGCCCCAGCCTTGTTAAAGCTATTTAGGGGCACCTAAAGCCTTGTTACCAGATCCCTTTTACTGTTCATTTTATCTCTGATCATAGATCTGATTGGTCCTGTGGCAGGCTGGTTTTGGAAGTGGTTTACTTGAAATAGGAGACACACAATCTTTATCCTACCTCATCTCAGGGACATGTGCCCAATTAACTTTATACTATAAGAATTTCATCACTGAATGTCCTCTTTTTCCAAGCAATATTACTTTTCCATCTTTGAGCAATTTTGCTTTATGCCCCAAAGAGAACAGTTTGAAGTGTTAAATGTCTGTTCCATTCTGTTTCACCTTCTTTAACATAAATAAAACAAACTTCCAGTTTATAGGACTCTTTTCCCTATAAACTGCTTTGCATTCCTTCAGATGCATTTCCAAGCTTTCCTTCATCTTCATGTACTCCCAGAATGCATGTTTATCCCTGGGTTAGCTTGAACATCCCTTCATCAGTTTTCACTCCACTCCCACAAAGCTTTCAGACACACATTGGCAGATAAAACAATCCATGAAGAATACTCATTCACGAACCATATTTTTAGAATCTAACCCTTTGTTGTACTAAGGTCCTCTAAATTATATTGCTTTAAAGATGAGCTTTACAGATATACAAGCTTTTGTCTCTATAACACAGATATTTTCAAATGTATTTGACAGAAGCTAGCAGTAACTCTTATTAACTGAATTCCACATTTCTTTAAGTCTAGCAACTTAAGCCTCTGGTATCCACCATAGGTTATTATAGCAATAACCCACGCCTGGGTGTGGGTAATGCTAAATTTACCCACGGTTGGCGTGGTTTGGTCCCGAAGCCCGAGGACCAAACAAAGCCAACCGTGGGTAAATTTAGCATTACCCACACCCAGAAGTGGTTATTGCTATTATATGACATTATTTAAGAAAAGAAACTATTACTTTTCTTAAATAATGGCATAGTATAATGCCTGTTTACTGCCCTTCCGCAGATGTCTGGCATCCGCAGCAGTTCTGATGTACTGCGTGCGCGCAGTACATCAGAGCTGTGGGCAAAGCAACGGAGAAAGCAAGATCTCTGTTGCTTTTTAGTCTCGCTATGTTAAATGAGTTTAACATGGCGAGACAGTTTAAAATAAGCAACGGACATCTCCGTTGCTTATTTTAAAACTGTCTCGCTATGTTAAACTCATTTAACATAGCGAGACATAAAAAGCAACGGAGATCTTGCTTTCTCCGTTGTTTTAAACACTGCTCGCTATGTTAAATGGGTTTAACATAGCGAGACAGCTTTAAAATAAGCAACGGAGATATCCGTTGCTTATTTTAAAGCTGTCTCGCTATGTTAAAACCATTTAACATAGCGAGACAGTGTTTAAAAAAAGAGTTATACTAATGGAAAAAAGTCCGGGCGACCGGACCTTTTTCCATTAGTATAACTCGATTTACAACGGGCACGCTGGCCAATCAGCGTGCACGTTTTGGGGGGATCATGGTATAATATTATAAATGATCATATATTTTCTGTTTCCATTTTCCCCACTTTTCCTTTTGGTTGCCCTCATTCATCACATTCTGATTTATTCCTTGTATCCTGATATCAGAAGTGTAAACAGCCCTTGCTTGAACTGCTCCCTCATCCTCGTGTGAAAATCACTGTGTTGTTTTATTACATTCTACATGTTTATTGTCTTTCCTCGCTCCCCTTCCTGCATGAAATACTTACTTTCTTCTGCATCTGTTTATCTCCACATTTCCAATCATAATACCTTCCTTTCATTTCTATGCTCCATGTTGCTTCATAATTCTGCTTTACTCAGTTATATTATTCCACATCTTCCAAATCTTTTTGCTTACTCCTAGGCTTTACTAGCAGGAATCCAACAATACTCCAACAGTCAACACTTAATTTAATCTATGTTTCCTTCTCTAGATCATTCCCTGCCTCTCTCCCTTCACCCCCCCCAGCTTAATTAACATATTTATATACCTCATTCTTTTCTCATAGCAATCAAACACTTATCTTACAGGGCATTACATGCTCTCTAATGCCAGTAACTCCCCATCTCCCAGATTCCTTGGGCTTCTAACCATTTCTTATATGTTGTGCTAAGCTTACCTCCTGAGATGAATGTATCACATCCCTCCTGTATAGATGTAACACACTAAACTCCATATTAGAATTAGACATGACAGAACACATAATGAATACCTGCTAAAGCCATCTACCCTATCTTGTACCTCCTGCAATGCATGCTAAGGTCACCATCTGCCCTATGCTGCTCATCCTGGATAATGGATGTCAGGTTTCCAGTCTTGTCTACTTTTACCAATAATTCTTTGAAATCCTTACTAAGTGAATAATAATTCCGATCCAATGTAGATTTTCAAGATTAACACACTTCCTTTGTTAGATATTTCATATCCTCTCCTCTCTTTTTTATATGTCCTCTAAACTTAGCAGCCTTTCTCACTCTTAACTGAAATGTAACTTGCAGATTGCAGCCTGAATTCTTCAGACTATCTTGTATACCCTTGATGAAAATGTTATCAAGACTGTAATTAACATATACCAATTTAGTGTGCCTGATGAGTAGGACAAATTTAGATGCGTTACCTATGAAAATATTTGCAGGAAGACTATAAAGTCTACAAAATATATGAAGCCAAAACCCAAAGACAGAATAAGTATATAAAAGCAGAAATTCAAATAATTATTTGTGAGTTTAGCTTTTGACAGATAATACTACTCTCTTCAAATTACCAAGAAGAATCAACTGAGCAGAAGAAATTGCTGTCTGAAAGCTAATCAAAGCTTGTGAGAGATAATACTGCTTTTCTTGATTTAGTAAATAGAAACAGCTGGAAAGAAGAAATTGCTTTCAAAAGCTAATGAAAAATAATTGTGCTAGTCATGTAAACTAGGCCACCTACAGAAGTGTTTTTCTTGTTTTTTTCTGAAACCTTTGCCACATAATTGAATTTCCCAGTGTACTATAATAGACTATATATATGCAAGCCATCTGAATCTGGTAAGTAAAATCTGTTAAGGTTTCTTACTTAAGCCAGCTTGACTGTAATTAGTCATCTACAGGGAAGACAATATGAAAAAGTTGCTATCAATAGCATTATTTGAAGATGTGGCACTCCTGAAACAAACACTTATAAAATAGAAAAACAAGGGATTGTTAGAATTAACATGTAATTAATTTTCTAGTTTTAGCCTGATGTAATATTCTGCTGATATGATTTTTCTGCCATGAGTTTGTGTTCACACAGATTTACTAACATATTTATTAATTTTCAGAAAACTTCATCTCAGGCAGGTCACATAGATTCACGACTCATTCACGACTCATGTTTGTGCTCAGCTGTACTTCTGCATTTGTTTATTTAGTTTTATTAAGCAGGAAAGAATGGTGATTTAGTTTCTCAGAGATTAACATCACCCTAAGGGATATGTGTATGGAAGCACAATAAACTGAGTCATGAAGAGTTTCTGATGATATTTTGTGCAAATGTGGGAATAGGCTGATAAATTAAATGGGCATCATTGATTATTGCAGCATGCTGGCAACAAAAATCTCTGTAACAGAGAGATATTCATGCATATAATTGCAACATGGTTGATAGTATAGAACTTGTTTCAGAGTAGAAATGGCAGCTGGTTTAAAAGAAATGAGCCCAGTTGCAGTGAGGAGTTTAACATTGTTATTTTCTTTGTGATACTGCCAGGATATGAACAAAAAATAATGAGACTCCAGTTTAACCATTTACATGTATAAAACATGTTGTCAGCTGAAAATCAGAAAACAGAATATCAAATAAGAATGGCAATAATACTTGTTAAGCTTTTAGTAAAGTGAGAAATATTGAAGCCAGAGATAAAGCAAGTCCTTTTGACAGCACATTACAATGTGCTCTAAATAAACAAAAGCTTCTGTCACTAACAGGGAGAAGTATTAATACTTGAGGCTATATACTTGAGGCTGTCCTCTATGGCTGCAGCCTGTACAGCAAACTGTCTGATAATAAAAATCCATTTTGTTTACCTGATTTGACAATATGTCTCTTGAAAAAGTGACCACAGCTCCTACTTTCTGCTCAGTTTGTTTTCCCACATCTGCTCCAGTGATAATATTGTACCTACTTCATTAGGCAAGGTCTATATTAGAACATCGAAGTTTCAGAACTTCGAATGTTCTAATATCGACCTCTAATAAGCGAAGGCTGAAAATAGCGAAGTTTCAGAAAACCAAATTCTTTATTAGGGAAAGAATTTGGTTGTCCGTTCCTGTCGCTTTGCTATTTTCAGCACTGTGGTGGAAAGTTACGGGTCGGGTTCAGGTAAGTGTGCAATTGTGTGGACATGAGGGTTAGGGCGGGGTAGGTGAGTTAGGGTTAGGGTGCAGGTGAGGTGTGTGTGCGATAGTGACGGACCTTAGGGTTAGGGTTTGGGTTAAGGTAAGTGGGTAAATAGTGGTGTATGTACAGTTTAGTGTAGGGTTAGAAGTAAAATTTTAGGTGTATGTGTGTGGATTGCTGTTTGTTTGGTGTGTTTGTGCTGTGTGTATGTGTTTTGGAACAGCAAATTTTTTCCCTAGGAAAAAATTCACTGTTCTGAATTTTCAATGTTATCAGTTTTCGGTTACTAGGGGTCGATATTAGAACATTTGAAGTTCTGAAACTTCGATGTTCTAATATAGACCCATTAGGCATACATCTTATGATGATCATGATTTTAATCACCTCAAACCAGAGATAGCCTGAAGCACTTTCATCCTTCTGTCATTTTTCCCTGCAGTGAAAGAATTCCTTTGGATGATGTTTCTTGTTGCACACTGGCTACTTTACGAATAAGTTTATGATTGCTACATGGCATCTTTCATTCTTAAATACCAGCCATGAAGACAGAGCTTACTGCAATGAATGTTAGTGTAAGAATATGCTTGACTTAAAAATAGTTCTGCCAGAATAAATCCTAAATAAATACAGTATTTTCTTTGCATAGGCCTAAAAATGCAGCCATATTAAAGCAGGCCTATATCTTCATATTGCATTTCACATTTTACATGCAGCTTCAGTAAGTACAGTTTCAACAGAAATTAATGTTTCAGCAAAGGATACAAATGAGCTCAGTGAAATAACATTCAGGCCAAAGTATTATTAAGGATGAGACATGCTAAGAGAGTGTACTGACCATTTGGTACAAAACCAGAACTTGTTTAGATGGCACAAGGCTTGGGAACCAAGGTTAAAGATGCATGTAGAACTTGTAGGAAACTTACAGGGATTTAGTGTTATGAGATACTTTCCAGACAGAAGCCCATTCAGTTTAGATACTCAGAAAATTGAGTACAGAAGTCAGGTCAAATGTCCAGCAGTTCAGATAGTCAGAAGTCAGTAAAAGTCCAGAAATTACAGAAAACAGTGCAGTTTGTCTTTATTCTGCCATTACAGAAGAAAGGAACAAATCTGAGTTCAGAGTTACAAAAGACAGTATAATTCCTTCTTCAGAACTACAGAAGTCGAAGCATGCAGTCTGGTTCAGTTTGTCAGTGTTGTTATTTCAGACAGTATCAGTATAAGACTTGTTTGGATCTTGTTGGATTACTATATCTACTTCCACAGTATGCTACTAATAAATAATAAACCAGCTCCCCAGGGGGAGCTGCCTATGCTAAGTCAGAGAATAGCTTTGCTGCAAAAACTAACATGGTCGCTCATGTTAATGAACACAAGCAAAAGCTCATGTTCATCCATTGCGGTAAGAAAAGACAGGTAGTGTTGAGGGGTTTGTGTGTGTGTGTGTGTGTGTGTGTGTGTGTGTGTGTGTGTGTGTGCCTGCATGATTGAGTGCATGTGTGAGTATGTGCCTACTCAGGAGTTCACAGTGGGGGGGGGGGTTAGTTAAGAGGCAGGATAGGTTTGAATATGTGTGTGTGTATATGGTTGCCCATGAGTGTGATGGAGGGGCTGTGTGTGTGTGTGTGTGTGTGTGTGTGTGTGTGTGTGTGTGTGTGTGTGTGTGTGTGTGTGTGTGTGTGTGTGTGTGCAAGAGGTTCTCCTGTTTGATTCTCGGCTGGAGTGCCTTCTGTGTGGAGTCTGCATGTCCTCCCTGCGGTCAAGTGACGTTAAAGGCATGCAGGTAGGTACGAGAGTGAATGGGTGTGCCTTCTTTGAAGGTTGGGCATTGGGCTGGCAACTCGTCACCATAAAAATCCACTGCCAATCATTTGCGGACTGGAGTTTTGCTATTAAACAGGTTATAAACAAGGAAACCTTTAACATTGAATCCAGTATTAAATGAATCTATAAAAGTGTTTGAGCAATGTTGTGAAAAGGAAATTATGAATTTGCTTTCTAACAAAAGTCAGAATGTAGTTTTAATCTGGCCTCCTAAGAAAGGAAAGCCATAAAAGAATAGAAACACAAACTAATTTATGGCGTATGAAGGCAGATAGAGGGGATTCGTTATAAAGGATAACAGTATTTATAAAGATAGTATGAAAGAAATGTTAACTGACAGTAATGAATATCAGGAAGTTCATTTAAGTTTTATTAAAGGATTATATAAACAGGTTTATCTTATTTATATGAAATGTTGATGAATGGTGATACTGATTATGAAATCTATGAATTTTTAAAATGAAAGGAATCATCAGAAGGAACTGGAAAATTCTAGAAATAAACAGAATTGTTGCAAACAGTAGGGAATGGACCAAGATTTAAATATAAAAAAATATCAAAGTTTAAAAAGTAAATTCCAGAAGGAAAATACAAAAATAAAGACTGCGCATGCTATGAAAAATAAAGGAATGTACACATGTGGTATGTGCAAAGTTTGTAGATTTATTTATGTTAGTCTTTACATAGCATTTGGCCATTTAGATTATGTGATTAATATTACTGGAAGGTGTACTTGTAAAAGTGTAGGAGTAGTTTATATTGGAAAGCGGTTAGGGTGTTCAGCTTTTGATATAGGAATGACTACTTGTAGTCTGGAAAAATGGATAAAAGAACATCTTTATAGTTTAAAAAATAAAGATTATAGTGATGCTTTATATAAGCATACATTATTATGTAAGAAGTATAAGAAATTATTATTTTCTGTTACAGAACAAGTTCCTATAGACATGAAGGGATAGGTGTTATAAAAGTAAGTTAGAATTGATGGATATAATCTTGATGATTGGATGGGAGATAGGAAATTCACCCTGGGGAATCACTTCTGTGGTTCTGCTTGACAGGGGCACAGGAAAATAATTTTCTTGGGTGGCAAAAGCCAGGGTACCATTTGGCTCAGCTTATATAGGCCCTAGGGCCAATAACCTAGTACCTACCTATGAACCTATAAGAAGGTATTGGAAGAGGATGGCAGATTAGACTAAATGCAGATAAATTTCCAGGATTAAATAAAGCAATAAGCATTAAATGTTTTTTAAAAGAAAGGAGACTGAAGGTAAAAAAATAAATAAATAAAGAAATAGGGACGACAAGGTTGTAATATAGGCTTTATAAGGTTTAACTAAGGATGTATAATGATTTTACTAATGAATTTGTTGTTTTAAGATAATTGGCATTTTAGTATGGTGTGTTTTAATTAGTTGATATATTATATATAAACAGATTTGTAAATGCTTGAATTGTTTTCTAAAGAAGTCTTTTGAGATGAAAGTGTGACAATAAAATAGTTTTGCGCTAAAACGACTGTTTTCTTTTCCTAAACTACCACAATGAATGTTAGTGTAAGAATACGCTTGACATAAATATAGTTCTGTCAGAATAAATCCTACATAAATACTGTATTTTCTTTGCTTAGGCCCGAAAATGCAGCCATATTAAAGCAGGCCTGTACCTTCATTTTATATTTCACATTTTACATAAATTTTCAATGATGGAGGAGCTGTGTGTGTGTGTGTGTGTGTGTGTGTGTGTGTGTGTGTGTGTGTGTGTGTGTGTGTGTGTGTGTGTGTGTGTGTGTGTATGTGTGTGTGTGTGTGTGTGACTGTGTCAATATATGAAATAAATGGCTGCCCATGAGTGTGATGGAAGGGCTGTGTGTGTGTGTGTGTGCGTGCGTGAATGTGTCAATATATGAAATAAATGGGTGCCCGTGAGTGTGATGGAGGGGCTGTGTGTGTGTGTGTGTGTGTGTGTGTGTGTGTGTGTGTGTGTGTGTGTGTGTGTGCGCACGCGTGTCTGTGTGAATGTGTCAATATATGAAATGAATGTTTCAGAGAAGGTTAAAAATGACCTCAGTGAAATAACATTCAGGCCAAAGTACTGATAAGGATGAGACTTGCTAAGAGAGTGTACTGACCATTTGGTACAAAAATAAAACTTGTTTAGATGGTACAAGGCTTGGGAACCAAGGTTAAAGAAGCATGTAGAACTTGTAGGAAACTTACAGGGTTTTAGTGTTATGAGAAATGCTTTCTAGACAGAAGTCTGAGCATGCATTCTCGTTCAGTTTTGTCAGTGTTGTTATTTCAGACAGTATCAGTATAAGACTTGTTTGGATCTTGTTGGATTACTATATCTACTTCCACTGTATGCAGCTAATAAATAATAAACCAGCTCCCCAGGGGGAGATGCCTATGCTAAGTCAGAAAATAGCTTTGCTGCAAAAACTAACATGGTCACTCATGTTAATGAACACAAGCAAAAGCTCATGTTCATCCATCATGGTAAAGAAAGGCAGGTAGTGTTGAGGGGTTTTTGTGCTTTTGTGTATGTGTGTGCCTGCATGATTGAGTGCATGTGTGAGTGTGTGCCTGCTCAGAAGATGACAGTGGGGGGAGATTAGTTAGGAGGCAGGGTAGGTTTGAATATGTGTGTGTGTATGGCTGCCCATGAGTGTGATGGAGGGGCTGTGTGTGTGTGTGTGTGTGTGTGTGTGTGTGTGTGTGTGTGTGTGTGTGTGTGTGTGTGTGTGTGTGTGTGCGTGTGTGTGTGTGTGTGTGTATGGATGCCCATGAGTGTGATGGAGGGGCTGTGTGTGTGTGTGTGTGTGTGTGTGTGTGTGTGTGTGTGTGTGTGTGTGTGTGTGTGTGTGTGTGCGTGTGCGTGTGTGTGTGTGTGCGTGTGTGTGTGTGTGTGTGTGTGCGTGCGTGCGTGCGTGTGTGTGTGTGTGTGTGTGTCAATGTGTGTGCGTCTGTATGGGAAGGCTGTCATATGTCCACAAACCCCATAGACTAATGAACACAGTTTTTTTACATTAAGAAGGTGTGGTCTGCACTCTTGTGGGAGACAGGATTCTGCCCTTCTGAGCTGGGAATTTCTGGTCACAGGCTTATTGTGCTTGCTTATTTGAACTGTTTCTTTCTGAAATTGGTGCGCCTTGTTGCTGCAGCATAGACCAGATTCAGGCCTGCTGAATCTAGCTTTGTTTGTATAACTTGAGCACTGACCCAGGCCATCTTTTTTTGGAGAAGGTTCCCCTGCACACTAGCAGCAGGAGTGTGCAGTTAGAACTTGTCTGATTGAAGACTGCTGGAGCAGGGCTCAGTTTTGAGCTTTTTTCTGGTTAATTGGGTAACTTGTTTAAATCAGTCGTTCATTTTCTATTGTTTTATATATATATATATATATATATATATATATATATATATATATATAATTGCATTCTTTTCATCTGCTTTTACTGTATTTGTGTTTCTTCCTACTTTATTACTAGTGGCATTGACTACAACTCTGATCTGAGATATATAACAATAAGTATCCTTTTCTGTGCATTTAAAGAGTTTTATTGATTGTATCTGCTTTATTTTCTGGAAAAAAACAAAAAAAATATACTTGTTTCCCACCTTTCTAAGCTAGTGTAGTCCAGTTTTCAGGTTAAGTGCTGAATTCAGGGCTGTGTTACAAATCTCTGTGTTTTCCCATACCTTACTTGGATAGAAGGAAGTTTCGCTGTTCACCTGTGAGAGAGAGGAGCTTTGAGCAGCCTATCTGTCCCTGGAGGAGTGGTTTCAGCCCAGAAATTAGTAGTTTATTGGCCATTTTGGGCTAATTTCTATCTTTTTCATTTCCCTGCTATAAATATTGCTTTTGCCCTGTTTTGCACGCCAGGCAACACTGGTTAGCTAGGATATAACTATTCCCGGCTCCACAAAGTGTCCTCTTCAATTTTTCCCTTGGAACTAGACAAACTTTCAACTTAAGCACTCAAGCCGTTCATTTTTCAGCCCGGCACTTGCTCAAAACTCATAGCAAGAGCTTATAAACCCTAGCACTAGACCCTACTATACTGTACAGAAGGACAAGACTCTCTATTTAACCTTACCAGCCATTCAGTAAAACAGTTCACTGTACCTATCCAGGCATGTCCAAAGGGCAGTTTCAGATGTACTCTCCAGTCCAACTGGTGAATCTAGGCATTTTGAGGCAATGTTACAACTGCCTCATGTACACAGACAACCCTCTCCTCCTACCAACAAACACTAATACATGTGAGAGATGCAATTATACAGCCAAACTGGAGGCTAAGCTCTCTCAACCCAAGGCTGGATCAGACAGTCAAGAGGAGAAGGGAAATACTTGCATCACACCACCAATCTCATATAGACCCATTAAACCAGCACCAGCAAAAAGCACACATAAATACACGAAAACATACTTGGAGGCTCTAAACAAAAATCTGCAAAAGCAACAGAGACCTCCAAAGCAGACATCCAAGCAACCTCCACCCCCCCAACACAAATCATGAAACACATACTTCACAAAACCAGTGTGCCATGTAATCAGGGCCTTAAGGCAAAACAACATACCCAACATACTATTAATAGGTGACTCTATAGTCAGGCACACTGACGTCCCACTCACTAGGCTGAATAAGGAGAAGGTTATTGTTAGCTGCCTGTCAGGTGCCAGGATCCGCCACATAACACAAGCACTCAGGTCACTCCAGAAAAAGTACAAATATGACTCAGTCATTGTCCATGTTGGTGTGAATGACCTGAGCCGTACCTTCCTACACTACATGAAAAGAGACATGGAAGAGCTCTCTGATCTTGTAGCCCAGGCCGGTATGACCCTGACCCTGAGTAGCTTCCTGCCATCACCAAAAATGATACCACAGTATAAAGAAAAAAAATATCAATTTCAACAATTGGCTAAGTTTCTGGTGTCATTCAAAGGGGATCCAGTGTCTGTCCACCTGGGATGACATGCTCAACAAGCCACGCTGCTTCGCTAGAGATGGCTTGCACCTTTCACCCTTAGGCTTTCGAATACTGGCCAAGGCTCTTGCCACCCCCATAGTGCCTTTTTTAGGCAAGGCTCAAAAGACAAACCCACTGCCATAAATAACACAAGTAACAAAAAACTGAGGGTAATGCTACTCAATGCAGAAGTCTAAACCTCAAAATGCACGCACTCGAGGCACTCCTCAGTATGGAGAACATCGATATATGTGCAGTAACAGAAACCTGGTTTAAGGCTCCAGAGAGCACCCCAGCATTACCAGGCTACAACTCATGCCATACATTTCGGCCATAGAACCCGGACTGCAATACAAAAGGCAGGGCCGTATCCATATTCATCAAGGATACCCACACCTCCAGGTTAGTGGCACAGCACAATGCTTCAGAGATCATCCACGTGCAACTAACAACGGGCAAAATTGCAATTCAAATTGTAGCTTGCTACAGATCACCCACCATGTCCCAGGACCCCCATTCCGCATTTCTGGAAACACTGGGAAATATAAAGGTCCTACCAAACACCCTAATATTGGCTGATTTCAATTACCCAAACATTAATTGGGAGAACTACTCAAGTACTACCTCCCTTGCCCAACATTTCCTAGAATTTATAAACTTAAATGCCCTGGATCAACTGGTCAACACTCCCACCAGAGGTGACAACATATTGGACCTGGTCATCACCAACATGGGCGACTGGTGCTCCACACTGGAGGTCAACCCCTCACTGGTTAGATCTGACCATAAACAAATCACTTTGGATATCCACATTCCGCCTCCACCCCCGGACAAGGAAACCACCATGAAAAACTTTTCAAAAGCAAACTTCACGTTACTTAAGAACGAGGTGAAAAGTTTCAAAGCCCCCATGCTAAAGGATAACATTGTCCAAGCTGCAAAATCCTTTACTAATGCATTCTACGGGCACCTACAAGAATGCATGGATTGTGCTATCCCAAGCAAAATCAAGACTCACTCCTCCAAGATAAGGAAACCAGTCTGGTGGACTCCTGTCATAAACAAGCTATACAATAGAAGGAGGAAACTAGTACAGAAAAGAGTAAAATCCCAAGAAGGGAAGACATCCCTGATCAGTATCAGCAAGAAACTATGATTCCTAATAAAATTATCCAAGGCGAGTTTCGAAAGAAAAATTGCCAAGGACTCCAAAGATAACCACAAGGCATTCTTTAGCTATGTCAAGAATCTAAGTGGCAATGCTCAGATCTGCTCGGAGTTAGTGCAGAGTGGTGCAAAATACACTGAACTGACCGATATTGCCAACATCCGGCAGACAGGTTTAGTGAAAACTTCACCCCCTCTCACCCCCAAAAAGGCCCATAACCATACCAGAAGAATGTAGAGCTCCTGAAATCACAGACACTCAGGATAAAACAGCCCTCTTCAAAGTCAAAAACACAGCATCAATGGGACCGGACGGTGTCCCAGGCTGCAGCCTACACGAGCTCAAAGATGAACTAACCCCTCACCTAAACACACTGTTCAAACTCAGCCTCTCCACAGGTTACATACCCATAGAGTGGTGCACAACAACGGTTATTCTGCTCCACAAAGGTGGAGCCACAACAGACCCCGGGAACTATTGCCCTATAAGCCTGACTAGCTTGGTCTGCAAGGCTATGGAGTACATCATCATGGAACTCATTAACAGAGACATTGGGAACCTCCAAACACTGGCCCCTACCCAGTTTGGCTTTGTTAAGGGCAGATCATGCCTCCTAAACCTGGTGGACTTCTTTGAGACAGTTACCAAGGCTATAGACGAGGGAAAAGTGGTACACACAGCCTACCTAGACCTCACAAAGACCTTTGACACCATTTCCCATTCTGGTATTATAGACAAGCTCACCAGCCTGAACATAAACCCCTACGTCACAAGATGGGTTGCCAACTGGCTCAAGGACAGAACCCACATGGTGAGAGTTGCGGGAGCTAGGTCTGACTCTAAAATGGTTACAAGTGGTGTTCCCCTGGGCTCAGTCCTATGATCCCTCCTGTTTGGCATATACTTCTCAGAGGTACAGGCAAGCACAGGAGGACTATGGCTGACCAAGTTCACAGACGACTGCAAACTAGGGGCTAAAATTGATTCTCTGGCTGACACAGACATCCTCCAAAAGGGTCTCACTGAGATGGATGCCTGGTGTCAAAATCATGGACTCAAGCTAAATGCCAAAAAGTGCATAGTCATCCCCTTTGGAAAAAAGAAAGTACCCACAAACTACCACATAGGTGGTAGTCCCCTAAATAAGGAAGACGTAGTAAGGGATCTGGGGACCCAAGTAGATAGTAAACTCTCCTTTGATAATCACATTGCCAAAATGGTTAGAAAATCCTTCTACGTGGCACACCTTATCACAAAAGGGTTCGCATCCAGATCAAAAGAGGTCATTGTGCCCCTCTACTCATCACTCATCAGACCCATCATAGAGTACAATGCCCCATTTGGGATTTATCTTACAAGACACCTGCAACAGCTGGAAAGACCACAGAAGTACCTCACCAAGAGGATCACTGGTCTCAAACAGATGCCCTATGCAGCTCTACTGAAGAAACTCCAGCTGTACTCGGTTGCATACCGCCTACTCAGAGGTGATTTCTGCCTGACATACAAGGCCATGTCCAACCCAGAACTGATGGACATGCTCCACCTAAAGAAAAACTTATCCTCTTGAGTCACATGCTCTAGGGATCTAAACCTCACCACAACAATAAGTAGGACATCCTAGAGGGATATATTCCTGTCACAGAGACTTCCCATGCTTTGGAACAAGATTCCAATCTACATTAGGCAGAGCTCCTCACTAACCATCTTCAAGAGAAACCTTGACGAGTGGATGGGAAACAGAAAGTTTACCCCAGAGATCACTTCAGTGGCTCTGCCGGACAGAGGCACAGGGAACTAATCTAAGGGGGTGGCAAAAGCCAACACATTCTGGCTAGGCTTATAAATGCCTTCGGGCTGATAGCCTAGTACCTACCTATGAACCTATGAGCATTTTATTGAAGGGGTATACTACACTCCAGGGATAACTCTCTTACAGTGGTCCCTTAAAGGAGTACAACGGCTTTTTAAACTGATTTCCTCAACTTCCCTGCGTTTTTCATCCCTATTTACACATTCCTGCATCAACGAACAACAAAGTGTTGTTTACAAAATTTTAATTCCCCTGACATTTCTCAAACAAGCCTACCTTAGCGTACAGTGTGTGTGTGTGTGTCCCTGGTGTGTGTGTGTGTGTGTGTGTGTGTGTGTGTGTGTGTGTGTGTGTGTGTGTGTGTGTGTGTCCCTGTGTGTGTGTGTGTGTGTGTGTGTGTGTGTGTGTGTCCCTGGTGTGTGTGTGTCCCTAGTGTGTGTGTGTGTGTGTGTGTGTGTCCCTGGTGTGTGTGTCTGTGTCCCGTGTCTGTGTCCCTGGTGTGTGTGTGTGTGTGTGTGTGTGTGTGTGTGTCCGTGTGTGTGTGTGTGTGTGTCCCTTGTGTGTGTGTGTGTGTGTGTGTGTGTCCCTGGTGTGTGTGTGTGTGTGTGTGTGTCCCGTGTGTGTTCCTGGTGTGTGTGTCCCTGGTGTGTGTGTGTGTCCCTGGTGTGTGTGTGTGTCCCTGGTGTGTGTGTGTGTGTTGGGGTTGCATGCATAGCTGCAGGAGTATTATGATAGTGGTGAGATGAGTGGATCTGGCTGCAACTGCAAGTAATGTTGTGGTGTGAGTGGACCTCTGAGGCTGGCTACTGTGAAGTGGTGCAGTATAGTGGCGCTTGTTTGGCAGCTGCAGTTGTATGGACTGGTCTTTGATGACAGAAGTGAGATATACATAATGCGTAAATGAGATATATATAATGCATAAATGGCAAGAGGAGGCATATTTGGGGTAGCATGCATAGCTGCAGGAGTGTTATGAAAGTGGTGAGATGAGTGGATCTGGCTGCAGCTGCAAGTAATGTTGTGGTGCGAGTGGACCTCTGTGAGGCTGGCTACCGTGAAGTGGTACAGAGGCTTGTCACGATAGTGCAATATGCAGTAGTTGCTGCATATGCACATTGTAACCAAAAGCCAGCTTGTGATTACATCATGTAAGCAGTGCCTTTTGACTGTTAGGTTAGGTGTATGCATTCATCTTCTCCTGTATTGACAGGTATTGGACAATAACAGGCGAGTTGGGATGTCACGTGGTGCTATGTGATGTGGATAATGCTAGCTCAAGAATGGATGAACATGAGAAATGAGTGGTGGCTGCTGTATTTTACAGGGTGTGAAGAGATTGGATTGCTGTCCCGAAAATACGAAGGTAAGAAACTTTAAGTCAATAAACAGTTTGATACTGCCTGGTATAGGAATTGAACATTGCAATGGATAATTCAGATCTGCCTTATGCAAGAAATGCTAGGCAGCAGTTAAGGGACTAGAGTACAAGGTCAGACCATTGAGATGGCACCATTTTGAGCTTTTACCCAGGGACGCCACTGGAAACTAGCAGGTAAACAACCAGATAACAAAATTATTTACTGCAACTTGCTAAGAGAGCAAACCTACAGGTAGCCAGTTAAGTGAATGAAACCAAAAAGCCAGAGAATCATGGAAATTATTTTATACAGGGAAAAAATCGTAATTACATCTGATGGTCATGTCACATTTCAATATGTTCATTTTTTTTCAGTAGTAGTGTAGTAACACCGATGTTTGGAAACACAGAAATTTGGTATGCATACTTGTACATTCTGCACGGCAAATGATGCTTAGGTGGTGTATCGCTTGCATACTTCTCTTGTATTTGCACCAGATACCGCTAGTGTGCAGTGCGTGAATAAAATGATTAAAACATTACCCGGGTATCAGAAGTGGCAGTGCAACATATTCATAGTGGCTTAACATGAGAGTAGCTCTAACCAAGCACCATGTGAAACCTGAACAAGCACCTAGAATTATTCAGTACAGCTTCCACACCTCAAGTCTGAAAATGAATTCACATACTCACATGAACAGGAGTAGCTGCATATTGATGGCTAAAGGTGTATGGGCATGTCGGGTGGTTACTACACTGCAAAATTGGTATGCAATGGTGGGGATATTTGGAAGGCATGAGCAAACACACAAGTATATTAAAGCCATAACACCAAATGAACTGGAGTCTGGAAAATATTTAGTAAGGGATTTAGTCCATGCACAAATATTTCAACAGTGATTCTTTGCAGTGGCATCCATTATCTGATTCAAGGTTAATTAACATTGATGTCCTTTATATATATATCTGCCCTAGGGCATTTATAAGCCTAGCCAGAATGTGTTTGGCTTTCGCCACCCATTTTAAATTTATTTTGCTATGCCCTTTTTCGAGGTTAGTATACTGTGCCTCTGTCTAACAGTGACACAGAAGTGATACCCGGGGTAAACCTACGATCTCCCATCCACTCATCAAGATTCCTCTTGAAGAGAGTCAATGAGGGACTCTGCCTAACCTGTACTGGGATTTTATTCCAGAGTGAAGGGAGCCTCTGGGTTATGAATCTGTCCCTCCAGCATGTCCTATTTATTTCAGTGCTGAGGTTCAAGTCTCGAGCATGTAGCTCGATGGGATTTGGATTTTCTGAGGTGCAGCATGTCCATTAATTCCGGGTTGGACATGGCTTTATACGTCAGGCACAGATCGCCTCTGAACAGGTGGTATGCCACTGAGAAGAGCTGGAGTTTCTTTAACCGGGCAGCATATGGCATCTGTTTGAGCCCTTTGATCCTCTTGGTGAGGTACATTTGAGGTCTTTCCAGTTGCTGCAGGTGTCTGGTAACGTACATCTCAAAAGGGGCATTGTACTCAATTATGGGCCTGATGAGGGATGAGTAAAGAGGCATGATGACGTCCCCTGATCTAGATGTGAATCCCTTCATGATTAGGTGGGCTATATAAAATGTTTTTCTAACCACTTTGGCCACGTGGTTGTCAAATGAGAGATTGCTATCAACTTGGGTCCCCAGGTCCCTAATTAATTCTTCTGTACTTAATGGATTACCACCTATGTGGTAATTTGTGGGCACTTTGTTTTTGCCAAAGGGGATGACTATACACTTTTTGGCATTTAGCTTGAGGCCATGGCTTTGGCACCAGTTGTCTGTTTCTCTGAGGCCCTTTTGGAGGATGCTTGTGTGGGCTGGAGAGTCGATTATGGCGCCCAGTTTGCAGTCGTCTGTGAACTTGGTAAGCCACAGTCCTTCCGTGTTGGCCTGTACCTCCGAGAAATATATACCGAACAAGAGAGGTCCCAGGACTGAGCCTTGTGGGACACCACTTGTAACTGGTTTGGAGTCTGACATGGCTCCAACAATTCTAACCATGTGGGTTCTGTCCTTGAGCCAATTTGCAATCCATCTAGTGACATAGGGGTTTATATTTAAGCTGGTGAGCTTATCTATAATGCCCGAGTGGGGTATTGTATCGAAGGCTTTTGCGAGGTCCAGGTAGGCTGTGTGGACCACCTTCCCCTCGTCAATGGCCTTGGTGACTGTTTCAAAGAAATCAACCAGGTTTAAGAGGCAGGATCTGCCCTTAACAAAGCCGAACTGGGTAGGATCCAGTGTTTGTAGGTCCCCAATATCTTTATTAATGAGGTCCATGATGATCCTTTCCATAGCTTTGCAGACCAAGCTAGTCAGGCTTATTGGGCGATAGTTTCCAGGATCCGTTGAGGCACCACCTTTATGGAGAGGGACCACTGTTGCTGTACGCCACTCTTTGGGCACATATCCTGTAGTAAGGCTGAGATTGAACAGTAGTTTTATGTTTGGGTTTAGCTCTTCTTGGAGTTCATGTAGTACGCAGCCCGGGACACCGTCTGGTCCCATTGATGCTGTGTTTTTTGCTTTGGAGAGGGAGGCTCTTACCTGAGCATCTGAGATGTCAGGGGGGGCAGCACTCTTCTGGGATAGATATTTGCCCTTTTGGTGGGGGGGGGGGTAGAAGTTTGCGCTGAACCTGTCAGCTAGGATGTTGGCAATGTCTGTGGGTTCGGTGTATTTTTTGTCATTTTGGACTAATTCTGAGCATATCTGGGAATTACCACCCAGGTTCCTAACATAACTAAAGAAAGCCTTGTGATTATCCTTAGTGTCCTGTGCAATTTTACTCTCGAAGCTGGCCTTAGACAATTTTATGTGTGCCCGTAGTTTTTTGCTAATACTGATCAGTGATGCCTTCCCTTTTTGGGATTTTGCTCGCTCATTTAGTAGCTTCCTCCTTCTATTGTATAGTTTGTTTATGGCTGGGGTCCACCAGACAGGACGTCTGCCTTTGGAGGATTGGGTCTTGGTTTTATTTGGGATCGCATGATCCATGCATTCCTGAAGGTGTTCATAGAATGGGTTTATAAAGGATTCCGCGGTCTGGGCTGTATTTTCCACAGGCCTGGGGGCTTTGAAGGATTCCACCTCAGTTTTGAGGAGTGTGAAATTTGCTTTAGAGAAGTTTTCACTGTGGTTTTCTGGGCAGGGGGTGGGATCGGGATGTGAATATCCAGTGAGATTAGTTTATGGTCTGATCTTACCAGTGAGGGATACACTTCTGGTCTGGAGCATAGAGTCCCCATGTTGGTGATGATCAGGTCCAGTATGTTTTCCCCTCTTGTGGGAGTGGTAACAAGTTGTTCCATAACATTTGAGTTTTTAAATTCTAGGAACCTTTGGGCTAGGGTGTTGGAGCTAGAGTAATGCTCCCAGTCTATGTTTGGGTAGTTGAAGTCGCCCAATATAATGGTGTTTGGAGAGACCTTCATATTTTCCAGTGTTCTCAGGAAGGCCGAGTGGGGTTCCTGGGTTTGGGAGGGTGGTCTGTAGCAGGCTATAAACTGGAAGGCAGTTTTACCCACTGTTAGTTGCACATGGATAGTCTCTGATGCTTTGTGCTTTGCCACGAACCTGGAGGTGTGGGTATCTTTGATGAATATCGATACTCCCCCTCCTTTCGTGGTTCGGTCCAAGTTTTGGGGCCGAAAAGCATGGTATGAGGTATAACCTGGTAGTGCTGGGGTGCTCTCGGGAGCCCTGAACCAGGTTTATGTTACTGCACAGATATTGATGTTCTCCGTGCTAAGGAGAGTTTTGAGTGCGTGCATCTTGAGGTTTAGACTTCTGGCGTTGAGTAGCATTACTCTTAGTTTCTTATCCCTTGTGATACCTATGGAGGTGTGTTTGTCTTTTGAGACTTGCCTAAAAAAGGCACTATGGGGGTAGCAAGAGCCTTTGCCAATATCCGAAAGCCCAGGGGTGACAGGTGCAAGCCGTCCCTAGCGAAGCATCGTGGCTTGTCGAGCATATCATCCCAAGCTGACAAGCATTGGATCCCCTTTGAATGACACCAGTACTTAAGCCAATTGTTGAAATTGATCATCTTGTCTTCATACTGTGGCATCATTCTTGGTGAGGGTAAGATGCTACTCAAGGTCCGGGTCATACCGGCCTGGGCTACATGCTCAGAGAGCTCCTTTATGTCTCTTTTCATGTAGTCCAGGGAGGTACGTCTCAGATCATTCACACCAGCATGGACAATGACTGAGTCATATTTGTACTTGCCTAGGAGTGACCTGAGTGCTTGTGTTATGTGGCGGATCCTAGCGCCCGACAGGCTGCTCACTGTGACCCTCTCCTTGTTCAGCCTGGTGAGTGGGACGTCAGTGTGCCTGATGATAGAGTCACCTATTACAAGTGTATCAGGTGTGTTGTTTAGTCTTAAGGGCTGTGACTGTTTGGCACACTGACTTTGTGAGATATGTGTTGCACGTGTTTTGTTTTGGGGTAGCGGCTGCTTGGGTGTCTGCTTTGGAGGTCTCTGCTGCTTCGGCAGATCTTTATTTAGAGCCTACGAGTATGTTTTTGTGTAATTATGTGTTTGGTTTGCTGTCGTGGTAGGTCTATGTGAGACTGGAATTGTAGTGAGTGTGGTTTCCTTCTCCTCCTGACTGGTTATGCCAATACTGAGTTGAGAGAGCTTAGCCTCCAGTTTGGCTATATGGTTGCATCTCTCACATGTGTTGGAATATGTTGGGAGGAGGAGAGGGTTGTCTGTGTACATGAGACAGTTGTAACATTGCCTCAAGATTCCCAGATTCACCAGCTGGACCGGAGAGGAGATTGACAACTCACCTTTGGACATGCTAGAATAATATTGGGAATTCCTTAATAACTGAAAACCAGGGCCAGTGGGGAGTGAAGGTGTAGTGCTTTTAATTTTTAGTGCTGACTTATATAATTGCTTTAGTGAGCAAGTGCCAGGTAACTTAAGTGCTATGTGTTACAGGTAACTTAAATGCAAAAACGACAAACAGTAACTTTCTTTCAAGTGAAACAAGGAAATAAGTACAGTAAGCAATGCAGATATCACTAGTGATCCACAGAAGCGCTGAGAAGCCGCATATTAGGTGGAATTAGTGTTCCAGGGAAATAACAAGCAAACAAACAAGCATATAAACAAAGCTAGATTCAGCAGGCCTGGATCTAGTCTATGCTACAGCAAACAAGGTGTACCAATTTCAATAAGATACAGTTCAAATATTCAGGCACTATAAACCTTTAACCAGAAATTGTAATGGTATATAAATATATAAATGTACTTTGTTATAAGTGACTACTGGACACAAGAAAAAGGAAAGGGAAAATATAGCACTGTTTGTATGTACAAAGACTAATCCAGGGACACTGCAAAAGGTTTTTTTGCAAACCAACCAGTGGAGTAAAAAAATATGTAGGCAAACACTGAATAACAACACACTTTGCACATGTAAATCATTTTTAGCAAGGTGGAAGCATGAAGTGATACCTTAAACACTTACACTAATAAAGATCTAAACTGGTTTAATATTTTAAAAGTTTTATTTTGCTCACTGGTGCAAGACCTTACAGGAGTTGCTACATAAACTGGATGCTAATGCAGTCAAGTAAGGCCATGGCTAGAGTGCAGCAAAAAAAAATGTCCCCTGTAACAAAGGAAATGCTAGAGCAAAGATTGAATTACATGAGTCAAGCACCCTGCTGAGATCTGCCAGTCAGTGAAATTACCAAGTCAAATTACCCTCAGGACTTTGACAGCTAGGAAAGCTAAGTGTTACAGGGGAGGGGAGAAGTAAAAGGACTGGAATTCATTGTCTCACAAATTAGTGCCACTTAAACTAAATTGGAAAAAAAGGCAGCAGTAAACAGCACTTTGTGTGTGTTCTGTGACATTTGCACTGTTTCTGTTTTAAGTAGTCAATCAGCAGCAGGGGAATGTTACTTTAACTGTTCTATTTTACTCAGAACTTTGTACGCATGCAACATCTATGAAATGACAGGAACTTTAGGCAAACGGAGGCCTGCATGATGTAACATTTGTGAGCCAAACAATGATCTGTGGGATACTGAGTGGTAACCTGATTTATCCAAACCACGTCAACATGCTGGCCTCCAGGTGGTCAGAGACTGTAATTACATATAAAAATATTTAAAATTCTGTAAATAATCCCAGAGTGGTGTTAAAGTGTAGGAAACATCATGCCATGATGTTTTAAACATGTTTTTTTGAGTCTGTGGGTGCGGTATTCCTTTAAAGGCAACTAAAAGTATACATAAACAAACTTGATGACATCAATTCGTTAAGGGTGTTTAAGCGCCTTGAAGAAGGAGAAATGCCAGGAGCATTGGATTGTGTTGTTGAACTGCTTAATTATCCTCCGGAACATTTTAATATGGTAATAGTTCAAAAAACTTTGAAAGAGGGAGCGGGAGAAGTCAATCGATAAATTGGACGACACAAAACTGTAGAGCTCCAAAGACTTTTTGAATGTTTAATACCAGTGAGTGAAGACTTTAAAATTATTAATTTGAGTATGTTTACACTGAGTCCTGATCATTACCATGTGCTGAAGCTGGGGTTATGGTTTGTCCCCAGTCATAAAGCAGATGTTAGTAAAACAATTTTAGAATTAAAATTTTTCACTCATAAACTTAATTTAAGATATTTATTAAAAATGTGGTGCAGCTGTTAGCCTTGTCGCCTCACAGCAAGAGGTTCTCCTGTTTGATTCTCGGCTGGAGCACCTTCTCCGTGGAGTCTGCGTGTCCCCCCCGCGGTCGAGTGACGTTAAAGGCATGCAGGTAGGTGCGAGCATGAATGGGTGTGCCTTCTTTGAAGGTTGGGCATCGGACTGGCAACTCGGCACCGTAAAAATCCACTGCCAGTCATTAGCAGACCGGAGTTCTGCTGTGGTGACCCATAAAAGCCGAAAGACATTACTTTACCTTTAAAAATGTTGTAAACAATGAATTTTTAAGGAAACCTTTAACATTTAATCCAGTATTAAATTAACCTATAAAGGTGCTTGAGAAATGTTGTGAAAAGGAAATTATGAATTTGCTTTCTAACAAAAGTCAGAATGTAGTTTTAATCTGGCCTCCTAAGAAAGGAAAGCCATAAAAGAATAGAAGCACAAATTAATTTATGGCTTATGAAGGCAGATAGAGGGGATTAGTTATAAAGGATAACAGTATTTGTAGAGATAGTATGAAATAAATGTTAACTGACATATTGTGCTTATTTGACTGCCTGCACTTTTAAAATGTCATTTTTTGTTTAAATAATTTGTTTAACTGTTATAGGCTACATAGTAAAGTGTGATAGCCTTTTCTGATCATTTGTAGTCTTTTAAAGCTGTTTTAAGTGTATTTTTTACTGTTTTTGCCTTATCTTTTCAAAAAAACAAAAATAAAATTCCTTGTTTCCAGCAGGATTGCCAGACGTCCATATTTGGGCGGGACTGTCCCGAGATCAGCAGCCTGATCCCGAGTCCTGCCCTGCCGGTTTAAATCCTGGCCAGCCTCCGCTTTGTTTGTTTTTTTTTTTTTTTTTTTTTTGATTGTCCTGTATACCTGGCATACGGGCCAATCAAAATTTGCTAAACATGGAGCTACTTGTGTTCCGCATTAAACACGAGAAGCTCCGTGTTTAGCGATTTTTGATTGGCCCATATGCATCTGAGCCAATCAAAAATCGCTAAACACGGAGCTACTTGTGTTGAATGCGGAACTGCAATGCATTAAACACGAGAAGCTCCGTGTTTAGTGTAGAGCTACTGAGTGAGCTCACTTCTTTAATGTGGAACTCTGTGTGGGTGCTGGAAACCTGGCAACCCTGGTTTCCCACCTTTCTAAGCTAGTATAGTCCAGTTTTCAGGCTAGTGTTGAATTCAGGGCTGTGTTACAAGTTTCTGAGTTGCCCATACCTTACTTGGATAGAAAGAAGTTTCTCTGTTCACCTGTGAGAGAGAGGAGCTTTGAGCAGCCTATATGTCCCTGGAGGAGTGGTTTCAGCCCAGTAGTTAGTAGTTTATTGGTCATTTTGGGCTAATTTCTATCTCTTTCATTTCCCTGCTATAAAAACTGCATTTGCATGGTTTTGTGCACTGGGCAATGCCGGTTAGCTAGGGTTAAATTATTCCCGGCTCCACTAAGTCTCCTCTTCAGTTTTCCCTTTTAACTAGTCTAACTCTCAACCTAAGCACTCAAAAAGCATCCTACAGCCCAGCACTTGCTCAGACCTAATATCAAGCACTAATATACCCTGACACTTGATTGCCCAGCAGGGCAAGGCTCTTTATTCACCCCTCACCAACCAAGTGACTAAGCAGCTCACCCTACTATTCAGGCATGATCAAATGGCAATTTCAATTGTACTCTCCAGTCCTGATGGTGAATCTGGGTATCCTGAGGCAATGTTACAACTGCCTCATTTACACAGACAACCCTCTCCTCCCACCACCAAACACTAACATATGCAAGAGATGCAATTATACAGCCAAACTGGAGGCTAAGCTGTCTTCACCCAAGACTGGAACAGACAGTCAAGAGGAAAAGGTTAACACTTGCACCACACCTCCAGCCACACACAGACCTACTAAACCAGCACTCACAAAAAATACACATAAATACACAAAATCATACTCGGAGGCTCTAAATAAAAACCTGAAAAAGCATCAGAGACCTCCAAGGCAGACACCCAAACAACCTGCACCTCCCGTCACAAACCAGACAGCACTTAAAACACAAAATCAGTGTGCCCCACAATCACAGCCCTTAAGGCGAACTAATATACCTAACACACTAGTAATAGGTGACTCTATAGTCAGGCACACTGACATCCCACTCACTAGGCTGGACAAGCAGAATGTTACTGTTAGCTGTCTGTCGGGAGCCAGAATTTGCCACATAACACAAGCACTCAGGTAACTCCAGAACAAGTACAAATATGACTCTGTCATTGTTCTTGTTGGTGTGAATGACCTGAGACATACCTCCCTGGACTACATGAAAAGAGACATGGAAGAGCTCTGTAATCATTTAGCCCAGGCTGGTATGACCCCAACCCTGAGTAGCATCCTGCCCTCACCAAAAATGATACCTCAGTATAAAGAAATAATTATCAATTTCAACAATTGGCTAAGCTTCTGGTGTCATTCAAAGGGGATCCAGTGTCTGTCAGCCTGGGATGACATGCTCGACAAGCCGCATTGCTTTGTAAGAGACGGCTTGCACCTGTCACCCCTAGGCTTTCGAATACTGGCCAAGGCTCTTGCTGCCCCCATAGTGCCTTTTTTAAGCAAGGCTCAAAAGTCAAACTCACCTCCATAAACAGCACAATTAACAAAAAACTGAGGGTTATGCTACTCAACGCCAGGAGTTTAAATCTCAAAATGCACGTACTCGAAGCACTCCTCAGTATGGAGAACATCAACATCTGTGCAGTAACTGAAACCTGGTTCAAGGCTCCAGAGAGCACCCAGCACTACTGGGCTACAACTCGTGCCACACGTTTCAGCCACAGAACACGGACCGAAACACAAAAGGAGGAGTGCATCCATATTCATCAAGGATACCTACACCTCTAGGTTAGTGGCACAGCAGCATAATACCTCTGAGATCATCCATGTGCAACTAACATCAGACAAATCTACAATGCAAATTGTGGCCTGCTACAGATCACCCTCCATGAAATAGGACCACCACTCCACCTTTCTGGAGACACTGGAAAACATGAAGGTCCTACTGAACACCCTGATATTGTGCGATTTTAATTACCCTACCATTAACTGGGAAAACTGCCCGAGTACAAACTCCTAGGCCCATTGCTTCCTGGAATTCATCAACTCAAATGCCCTGGATCAGCTGGTAAATTCGCCTACCAGAGGTGAAAACATATTGGACCTGGTCATCACAAACATGGGCGACAGGTGTTCCACACCAGAGGTCAACCTGTCACTGGTTAGATCAGACCATAAACTAATCACTCTGGATGTCCACACCCCACCAGCACCCCCAACTAAGGAAACAACAGTAAAAAACTTTTCTAAAGCAAACTTCACCTTACTTAAGACAGAGGCGGTAAGTTTCACAGCCCCCACGCTAAAGGATAATGCTGCCCAAGATGGAGAAACCTTTACAAATGCACTCTATGAGCACCTACAAGGATGCAGGGATCATGCCATCCCTAGCAAAACCAAGACTCACTCCTCTAAGAGAAGGAAACCAGTCTGGTGGACCCCTGCCATAAACAGGCTATACAATAGAAGGAGGAAACTAGTTCAGAAAAAAAGCAAATCCCAAGAAAGAAAGACATCCCTGATCAGTATCAGTAAGAAACTAAGGTCCCTCATAAAATCATCCAAGGCTAACTTTGAAAGGAAAATAGCCAAGGATTCAAAAGATAACCACAAAGCCTTCGTTAGCTATGTTAAGAATCTAAGTGGCAACTCGCAGATATGCACTGAACTAGGGCAAAATAGCACAAAATATACTGAACCTACTGATATTGCCAACATCCTTGCAGATAGATTTAGTGCAAACTTCACCCCCAAAAGGGACCACAACAATACCGGAAAAGTGTAGTGTCCCGGAAATCACAGACACACAGGTGAAAATAGCCCTTTCAAAAGCCAAAACCACAGCATCAATGGGGCCAGATGGTGTCCCAGGCTGTGTCTTGCATGAACTACAGAACAAATTACCCCCCACCTAAACACGCTGTTCAACCTCAGCCTCTCCACAGGCTACATGCCCATAGAATGGTGCACAACAATGGTTATTCCACTCCACAAAGGAGGGGCCACAACTGACCCTGGTAACTATCGCCCCATAAGCCTGACTAGCCTGGTCTGCAAGGTTATGGAGCGCATCATCATGGAACTCACTAATAAAGACATTGAGAACCTCCAAACACTTGACCCGACCCAGTTCGGCTTTTTTAAGGGAAGATCATGCCTACTAAACTTGGTTGACTTTTTTGAGACAGTCACCAAGGCCATAGATGAGGGAAAGGTTGTTCACACAGCCTACCTTGACCTCGCCAAAGCTTTTGACACCATTCCCCACTCAGGTATTACAGAAAACTCACCAGCCTGAACATAAACCACTCCGTCATGAGATGGGTTGCCAACTGGCTCACACGGTAAGTATAGCGGGCTCCAGGTCCGACTCTAAACCAGTCACAAGTGGTGTCCCACAAGGCGACCCCTACTGTTCAGCATATACTTCTCAGATGTACAGGCAAACACAGGAGGACTATGGCTAACCAAGTTTACCGATGACTGCAAACTGGGAGCCGTAAGTGACTCTCCATATGACATGGACATCCTCCAAAAAGGCCTTATTGAGATGGACACCTGGTGTCAAAGTCAGGGCCTTAAGCTAAATGCCAAAAAATGCATAGTCATCCCGTTTGGGAAAAACAAAACACACACGAATTACCACATAGGTGGCAGCCTCCTTAATACAGAAGATGTAATAAGAGATCTGGGGACCCAGGTAAATAGTAATCTCTCCTTTGACAATCATATTGCCAAAGTAGTTAGGAAATCCTTCTATGTGGCCCATCTAATTACTAAAGGGTTTGCATCTAGAAATAAAGAGGTTATAGTGCCCCTCTACTCATCACTCATCAGACCCATCATAAAGTACAATGCCCCATTTGGGATGTACCTCACAAGACACTTCCAACAGCTGGAGAGACCACAAAAGTACCTCACCAAGAGGATTACTTGCCTCAAACATATGTCCTATGCAGCCCGATTGAAAAAACTCTGGCTGTACTCAGTGACATATCGCTTACTCAGAGGTGATCTCTGCCTGACTTACAAAGAAATGTCCAACTCAGAATTGATGGACATGCTCCACCTAAAAAAATCCAAGTCACTGCGAGCCACATGCTCTAGTGAGCTAAACCTCACCACAAAAATAAATAGAACATGCTAGAGGGATAAATACCTGTCACAGAGACTCCCCATGCTTTGGAACAAAATTCCAAACTACATTAGGCAGAGCCTTTCACTAACACTCTTCAAGAGAAACTTTGACGAGTGGATGGGTAACAGAAAATACACCCCGGGATCACTTCATTGGCTCTGCTTGACAGAGGATCAGTTAATTAATCAATGGGGCGGTGAAAGCCGACACACTCTGGCTAGGTTTATAAATGCCCTCGGGCAGATAGCCTAGTACCAACCTATGAACCTATGACAATAATGAATATGAGGAAGTTCATTTAAGTTGTATTAAATGATGATATAAACAGGTTTATCTTATTTATATGAAATGTTGATGAATGGTGACATTGATTATGAAATCTATGAATTTTTAAAATGAAATGAATCATCAGAAGGAATTGGAAAATTCTAGAAATAAACAGAATTGTTTCAAACAGTAGGGAATGAACCAAGATTTAAATATAAAAAATATCAAAGTTTAAAAAGTAAATTCCATTAGGAAAATACAAAAATAAAGACTGTGCATGCTATGAAAAATAAAGGAATGTACACATGTGGTATGTGCAAAGTTTGTAGATTTATTTATGTCAGTCCCTACATAACATTTGGTCATTTAGATTATGTGATTAATATTACCGGAAGGTGTACTTGTAAAAGTGTAGGAGTAGTTTATACTACAGAAAACAGTGCAGTTTGTCTTAATTCTGCCATTACAGAAGAAAGGAGCAATTCGGAGTTCAGAGTTACAGAGGCTAGTATAATTCATTCTTCAGAACTACAGAAGTCTAAGCATGCAGTCTGGTTCAGTTTGTCAGTGTTGTTATTTCAGACAGTATCAGGATAGGACTTGTTTGGATCTTGTTGGATTACTATATCTACTTCCACTGTATGCTGCTACTAAATAATAAACCAGCTCCCCAGGGGGAGCTGTCTATGATAAGTCAGAGAATCACTTTGATGCAAAAACTAATATAGTTACTCGTGTTAATGAACACGACCAAAAGCACATGTTCATCCATTGTGATAAAGAAAGACAGGTAGTGTAGAGTGGTTTATGCATATGTGTGTGTGTGTATGTGTTTGTGTGATTGAGTGCATGTGTGAGTGTGTGTCTACTCAGGAGTTCATGGTGGTGGTGGTAGTTAGTTCGGGGGCAGGGTAGGTTTGAATATGTGTGTGTGTGTGTATATGGTTGCCCATGAATGTGATAGAATGGCTGTGTGTGTGTGTGTGTGTGTGTGTGTGTGTGTGTGTGTATGTGTGTGTGTGTGTTTGTATGGGGGGCTGTCATATGTCCACAAACCCCTAGAGTGATGAACAAATGCTGCAACATTTTATTAGAGGGATATACTACAAGCCAGGGATAACTCTCTTACAGTGTGCCCTTAAAGGCAATTAAAAAATATACATAAGCAAATTTATGCAACATGAAAGATGTAGGGTAGGGCGGACATAAGACACCTGGGATACTTCTTTGGATAGCATTTCTTAAAAGCACATAAATACATAAATGAACAATGTTGTTGCACACAAAATACAAGAGGCATGGGAATGGGGGACTAGATACCAGGGATAAGTCTTTATATTGTGCCTTAAAGGCACTAAAAAGATTCAAACCCTGTCCTATCAGTATATACCCAGAAAGTGTTAGTCCACTACACCACCACCACTAGCCAGCAGGCATATTATTTAAATGTTACCTAAGTATATGACAAAAAAGTAAAGTAAATGGGCAGAAGAGCTTTAAATCTTGCACCCTTGCCACACAAAGCAGCTGCTTTAACCCGCTATATCAATTGAGATCAGTTAGTGTAGAAGAGGGTTGTTTTTTTACATGAGAAGCCTGGCATGATTTAATGAATGCAACAGTCCAAAAAAACAACAGGAACATG
>NC_056732.1:1065357769-1065396554 GCF_019279795.1 Protopterus annectens
AATATCCTTTTGTAGGAAAATACCTTGGTAAATCATAGTTGGCCAGTCATTGTTTTATATTTTTTCAATCAAAGGCAACATGGGAGGTCATTGGTAGAGGAAGGTAAGGGCCATTTTATTAGTGTTGTGGCAATTTTTCCTGCTTTTTAAAAAGTACATCTGTAGAAGAGATTCATATTTTTACTTTGAGAAAACTTATATTTTATTTGTTCATTTATATTTGCTGACCAAAACAGACCACTGAGCCACAAGGACCTTCTTCATACTAAGCCCAGGAACACTGTCACGTTAAGTGGCCTGCTCAGAGTCACACAGTAGGGAAGAAAATGGAAAACCCAGGACTGCAAGAATCAGCTTACTAACAGACCCTAGCCTTAATTCTCCGCACTGCCAGTCTATGTAAACACAACAAAGCAGCTATGACTTTTAAAAACAGAGCTACTTTCAACAAGTCCATGCTATGCGGTATCCTTTTCTGACAGTATAGTCTGAGTGTTAGATGAATCACAGATTTAGAGAACAAGTGAGCACATCCACTGAAATTTCTTCTGATTATGTATTTATTTTCATCTGTTACATGGTATTACTTAGTATTTGTGATGTTTTAGTTTGAAGACTTCATTCTTGCACATAGTATTCCAGTAAAACAGAAAATTTGCAATAAATCAGAAAACTAACACACAATTAAAAAAAAAAACATGGCAAACACCTTAAAAGTATTATCTCCTCGATTTTAATATGTATCTCCAATCTGTGTAGGGATGAGACATGTTTGTTTTTCTTTCTGTCGGTATTTGCTGTCATCTTGGAGTCTACATAACATTACATTTTTTATGTTAAATTCCAAAAAAATATTTTTTTCTTGTTCATTCACTGAAAACTCTTAAATACTTCTTCAGTATTGTACAATGTACCTACATCCAGTACGGCATAGACTTGAACAGTATCTCTCTTAGGAGTGGAAATAGTGTACGGAAAAGATGCAAAGTAAATAAAAAGTGCAAGAGGCTAAGAGATGCATGCTGTGTCTAGGATGCCACAAGAAGTAGGTGGCAAAAATATAAAACAAAGTGTACTGCATCAATAATCATACCAGAGAGAGAGAGAGAGAGAGAGAGAGAGAGGGAGATATAACAGTAGCCAACCCCCCCCCCCCAAAAAAAATAAAACAAAGTGTGCTGCATCAGTAATCATACCACAGAGAGAGAGAGAGAGAGAGAGAGAGAGAGGAGTAGTCAGGCTGGGGCCATTTGTGATGATGGTTTGCCAAGTTTAAGAGTAAGACCATTCACTAGCCAGCAGGTAGAGGAGAATTCAGTGGCAGCTCTACTGAAAGTACTTTCAAAGCTGCCAAAAATTAATTCAGAACAGGATGACCTGATTCAAATGACATTCCAAAAAAACAAGGTACACTCATCTTTTTTGTAACTCTGGTTCCATCACAGGACTGGAAAAGTAGAGCAAGGAGATGAGTAAAAAGGTTTCAGCTTTGGAAATTAAACTAAAGACTATGGCACAAAAGCAGCTGGACACTGAAGATTTATTTACTTATTTATTTATTTAAATTTGTTGACCGGGAGTGTCTGACTGGATGTAGAGCCATTTTCAGCGGAGGCCCGGGGAGAAAAGCTCCACAGTAAAATAAACAGACAGTAGTTACATTGGATTACATAGTGAATAACAATTTACATAGCAATTACTTACAACATATTTACAGATGAAGAACATAGTACATCAGTAGACAACTAGAATCTTTATCTGTGAAGTACATAACAGACATTAACAAATGTTACAATGAGAAGTTCCTGCTGTATAATAAGTACTAGGCTTATGAGCATCTGAGCTTGCTATAATCAAGGTAGTTAGTGGAGTGGAAAGAAAGGTAGTGGTTGGATGGGGTGGGTGATATTAGAGTGGGAGTTGCAAGGGCATAGCCAGCATGTTTTTAGGTGCGCCTTTAGTAAAGTTTTGAAGTGGGTGCATGATGGTACGGAGGTAATTGTGGGTGGGAGTGAGTTCCATAATTTGGCTATGGCACAAGAGAATAGTGCTTCACCAGCAGAGTTATTGGATTTAGTGATCCGCAAGTGATTTTTGTTGCTGGATCTTAGTGGTCTGGTGGTGCGATAGGGTTGGTGTAGATTCTGGAGGGATGGGACATTTAGTGGATGGTTTACTAGTTTGTGGGTGAGTGAGAGTTGATACCACTGAAGGAGGTGAGGGAGTTCAAGCCAGCCCAGTTCAGCAAGTGAGAGACAGTGGTGACTATGGTAGGATGCCCCTGTGGCAAATTTGGCGATTTTGTTGTAGCAGGTCTCTAGCTTGTTTAGATCACATTGCCTTAGGTTGGTATATATTGGAGAGGCATAAAGTAGGGTGGAGATAAGGTGGGAATGTGCTATTGAAATCTTTGCTGCTTTGGTGAGAAATTGCTTATTTTTGTATAACGCTCCTAGTTTTTTGTGGACTTTTTTATGGTCATGGATATGTGAATGTCAAATTTTAGTTTATTGTCTATTTCCACTCCTAGCAATTTGGTGTGTTCAGTTGGGTATATAGTGGTGTTGTCTTTTGCTGTGATGTTAAACTGAGAGTTGTTTTGAGTATGTTTGGTGGGTTGGAAGATGAGTAGTTTAGTTTTGTTTGGGTTGAGTATTAATTGGGCATCGGATAACCATGTTTCAACAGAGGAAAAGGCTTCCTGTGTGACTTTTTGCAGTTTTGGTAGGGACTGGGCTGAGCAGATGATGGTCGAGTCATCTGTGTATTGTATAAGTGTGCCATGTTTGGTGGCAGAGGCTAGATTATTGGTGTAAACAGAGAAGAATAGGGGTCCAAGGATGGATCCTTGGGGAACCCCTATGGAGACAGGTAGTTGGGGAGATATGTCATTCTGCCATACAACGGATTGTTGGCGGTCAGACAGGTAACTCTGAAAGATTGTGTAAGAATGCAAAATATTTGAATCAGTGGTGTCTAGAAGAGTATAAAAGGATAGACTTGTACTGTGGTTTGTGGTGCAACATTTAGCTTGGTGGTCTGGTCTACCTGAACGTGTGTTATGCATTAAATGGGACCATAGAGTATTTTGTGACTGGGCCTGATGAAAACAGGAAGAGGCTAAGTGCTGGCTTTTTTGTGAGGTTTGAACTGCATGCTGTAAAGATACTAATTTGGCAGATCATGTCTACATAGAGCAGGACTTTTCTGTTGAAATGTGACAAAATGAGTGAAATATTTCTCTATTATTTCTCTATTATAAAACAGTGTGGAGCACATAGGATATGCTTTAGGTTACAGTTCCCAGCATATTTTCAATTGATGCTGCCAACAGGAACAAAGACTTTCTTGGAGGACGCTTTAGCTTTTGTACACAAGCATGCATTAGCTTCAGAGGAAGAGGGGCTAGAACAGTCTGCAGACATTGAGATAATGTGTTTGGAGACCCAATTATTTGCTGCATATCAGCATCACTCATTAGAAAAACATTTTCAGTATTTCAATATTTCATCTGCATCATGGCCCAAAGTCTGACAAATGCTAAAGTGCAAGTTGTATGAAAGGCTGAATCAGGTAACTAATGCACTGCTTGAAGCATCTGTGGCACTGCAAACTTAGTGTTTTCCTGGGCTGCATGAACTGACTGTAATGTCTCAGGAAATTCTATGTTGGCATGTGAGGTCTAATGTATATGTGTGTGTGTGTGTGTGTGTGTGTGTGTGTGTGTGTGTGTGTGTGTGTGTGTGTGTGTGTGTGCGCAAATTGTGTGTGTAATCAAAACACTACATACTGCCACATACCTACATTGTACACAACTATCTTGGACCAGACCACAAGCCACAAAATAGGGGAAGGGAGTGGAACAAAGGGTAGGCCAATAAGTGAGACTCTCCTAACAGAAGCTCATATGTACGGATCCCCCATTACCTTCAGTCCATGACCATCCCCAGCAATTACCAGAGTTATGTCCTGGGGGGAGAGTAGCTGGCTGGCCCATTCTGGAAGGGTAACAAGGGCCAGGCTGGTAACCATAATGTACAGGAGGACAGCAAAAAAAAAACAGCATATGTGGATGTAAAAAAGAGTTACTGCACATCTAAAGAATGCTCATTTTTGTGAATATTACGTGATTTAATCAAATTGTACATAGTACAGGAAAACAGAGGAGTTTGCAGGAAATTGAAGGTCTAAGGAAGAGGATAGATTTTGTGTTATGCTTCTGTGGTGAGAGTGTGTGTGTGTGTGTGTGTGTGTGTGTGTGTGTGTGTGTGTGTGTGTGTGTGTGTGTGTGTGTGTGTGTGTGTGTGTGTGTGTGTGTGTGTATGTGCTTGTGTCTATGTCTTGTTTAATGGTGCAGTTAGGAAAGGGAATTTAGTAGCATAATATGTAGGGCTGGGGTTAGGGGTTATTGTTATGGTCATTATAGTTAAGAAAGTCTCAGGTTGATAAAAAAGGTAAGGCAATGAGACTGTAATGTGGCTGCATGAAGCTTGCTGATAAGGTCATGATGTTACAAAATAATTTGTTAATGGATACTGGTGCATGCAGAAGATATGTTATTCTGATGCTTGAACGGTTTGTTTGTGTCTTTTGGCTTTTCCCGGTTAGGGGTCGCCACAGCGGAACTCCAGACTGCTAATGATTGGCAGTAGAGTTTTACATGCTGGCTTGCCGGGCCTAACGCACAACCATCAACGAAGGAATGCCCGTTCACACATGTCGCCACACAGCAGACGCTCTAACTGAGAATCGAACGATCAACGTCTAACTGTGAGGCGACAACGTTACCGCAGCACCACCACGGTACTGTGGCATAAATATGCAGTAGACAAATGCTTAAAAGCAAGTTATTGTTTTGAACAATGCCTTATGACATTGAAAATATTGATATATGTAAAGGTAAAACAATAAGGTAAATGTAGAAAAAGTAACAAAATTGAGCCATGCCCAGATTGGTAAAACTTGTTAAAACTGTGACTTGAATAAGCCTAAATTTGGATGACAGAGTTATGAGGGAGCAAACCTGAAAAGGGCATCATAATCTAAACAACTCTAAAGGGCAGTGGTTTAACAAAATATTACAGATAGGAATGAAGTTTTGTTGACATTGTACTAATGGTATCCATAAATATGCAATAAATGTATTTGAATGCAAAAGTGAGCAAATCAATGTAAACTCTTTGGCATATATGGAAATGGTTACTGCTTAAACTGTATAAAGGATGTTAATAAGAAGATTCCATATTCCTATTCAAAATGAGGACTAACTTTCTGAAACTTTGAATGGGGAGCCCATGCAGAAGGTATAGAAGATATTATTTTTTTATTAAAAGGCAGGGAAGTGCAAATAAATAGGACACAATTTGACACCTTGTAAGTTTTGTTTGTTGATGTTAATTACATATTCATAGGTCAAATCTTTTCAGATATGCTAATATTAATTTGTCTGGATGGTGTTGAAATGAAGCAGCACATGTATTTGGTGATAGCACAAATATAGTTTTGTTCTTTGGAAATTATGTGTGACTATGATTTTATTAGACAAAAAAGAATACAATTTCACGTTTCAATGAAGAGAAAAGAAGGCAATACATTGGCATATTACACCCAAGTGATGTATAATTAAGATATTGAAATGTGGCAAAGTATTATTGCTTTTAGTTAGGTGCATTAACTGTAAGACCATACTGACCTTTCTGAAGAAAAAAAATACAAGCAAGAAATTGTTGTACTCAAGAGACATGAGGTCATGATGGTGGTAACCTTCTTTAGTTATGAACAGGCGAGTGGCCTTGTAATGTAAAAAAAAAAAATCTCCTTGAAAATAGTAGTGCAGTTGCCCAAAGGAGGTTTGTGGCAGTGGCAAGTTGGAATTTGGGGAGTACATCACAGTAACAAGTCAATGTATCTTCAAGTCAGTGTTCATCAAAAAGTCAATAATGGTAAAGTTGGTGGACTTTCAGAAAAGGTTTCACTCATTTTATAGGAGATTGGAATATGGTTCCAAGGGTCCAAGATGTGGATAATGACCTGCAGAATTTAAAACTTTCATCAGTAGAGAATTTTTGGGGGACTTTACTGTAAACATTTTGTGTCATTTGACATGTATCTAAATGAGGAGGTGGTTGAAATCCAAGTTTTTACCTTTAGTATTACAGGTATACTGCCTAGTCAAGATTCAATAGACTTTATATAATTCAAGAACATTATTAATGACCCATAATTTGGTTGGATCATGCTCCAATGTGTTTTAAATTTGGAAGCAAATCTTAACTGAACTGGAGTCAGATGTTGGATATTCTTTTTATATTTGTTGGGTATGAATCCCTTTCACAGGTGGTTAGGGAAAGACTCCAATTCCTAACAGCATAAAGAGTGATAATATGCCCCACAAATGGGATTAGTTAATAAACAGTTGAAAGATATGGTATAGGAATGAACAGCACAGATACAAAGAGGTGAGAGGGAACAATTTCTAAAAGCAACAGAGAAGATTAAGAAATTTCACATGAAATTAGAGGTTAGTTCTGCTCCAGAGAATTTCTCATATCACATGACAAAGTAAGGAATGAAAAGCAGGAATATTTCAGTAGATAAATGCAGTTTCATAAACTAGCTTTAAGAGACAGCTATTTCTGTGATGGGTCAAACACATTAAAATAATTGGTTTTAATTGACGCAGGAGACAGTAAGCTGTAGGGTTACTACAATCTACGATGAGGAACAGGAATTGACATTGACATGTCCATATGATATTTGGGAGTATTTCAGAAATGCTATCAGCAGCTTTATATAGCAGCTGAACAGCCAAAGAAACAAAGAGAACTGATGGAGAATGTTTGAATACATCGACCATTCCAAAATTAGTATAGGCCACTGAGTTAGTAGGAAAATTTACTGTGGAAGAGCTGAGACAAGTTTTTTTCTGTGCAACCAAGAGATGAAACACTGTGCCCAGAGGGTTCATCACTTGATATTTGGAAGTTGGTTGCAAAGGATTTATAAACCCATTGAGCAGTGCTTATGAATAAAGCACTTCTGAAAAGGGAAAGTCTTGGAGGGAAGCAGTTATATCTATCATTTTAAAAGTTGGAAATCATCCAGAACTGTCATAATCTCAGCCTTTATTTTTGCTTAACTATGATTATAAAGTCTTCATGGTAATATAAGCAAAAAGAATAATGGGACTTATTTAATCTATGTGTGGATTCTTGAGAGTGCAGCAAAGATCTGCATTATAAGGACTTTGCTAATAGTGGATGATGCTAACCAGAAGAGTAAGTTAGAAATGTAAATAACCAAAACCTAAGAAAATAACAAATCTCAAAAATTATGATTCATCTTTAAACATTTTTTTTGCAAGGAGGTCAACTGCAACCTCCAATGTGGGAGCCAACTTCCCACACCCCAAACTATATATATATATATATATATATATATATATATATATATATATATATATATATATATTCACTTTATAACCTCGAAATGCTGAAATATTGAATTTCAGTATCTCGAGACTATAAAACCGAATCAACAAAACACCGACAAACAAAAACCACAAAACCACATAAACAAAAAAACAACACACATACACAACTCACACACATAAGCAGGGCAAGCCCCTGCACCCCTATGTGGGGCTGCACCCCCCACTCCCCCTACTTATATATACTAACTCCGAGATCGCACAAACACAACACAAAAGCTCACTCACACACGCACATTCTCCAATCCCTCACACACACTCTAAACTCCCACTCAAAACCCTTACAAAACACTCACTTACCTGACATAACACCTACATCCACACACGGCACCGCGCACCAACAAAACACAAACCCGGACATTACGTAGCGCAACTTCATAACCGCGAATTCGACATATATTCTACATATGTGAACTTCGCGATTATGAACGTTTGCTATTCGTAACATTCCACTTTATAGCTTCGAGATACTGAAATTTGACATTTCAGTATTTCGATGTTATAAAGTGAACCTATATAATATATATATATATATATATATATATATATATATATATATATATATATATATATATACCAAATCTGAGATTACCTGGTATATCTAAGTTCATAACTAGGAAAAAAAAGAGAATATTCTGAGAAATGGTCATCTTGGACTTAGTTTATCTAAGTCCATTTTTTGGCCACTTAATCTCCATGTTTCAAGGCTTATTCTAATGGGTCCCAAAATTTCAAATGGTTACCAATTTTTGTAAATTTCATTAAAGTGATTTATAGGTGATTCACAGCTGTGGTTAAATAAGGTTTGAAAGTGTCTGGGGCACATGAATTTAACAGGGAACCCATCAGAGTTGTCCCTTGTCCATATTATTAATCACCCTATATTTAGAGCCATTGGAATTCATGAGGGAACCAGCAAAAGCAGCAGCTTTAAATTTCATTATTTGTGGGTATACTTTGATAATGCCAGCAGATCCTTAGAATTAGTTCAGCGAGTTGTTTGAAATCTTTAATTGTTACAGTAGCTTATGCAGTGTAAATAAACTGGGTAAAAATGGATAAATTGGAAGTTAATTATCTATTTCGAGTGGAGCAGAGTCAGAAGAATACATTTTTTTTCTGGAGGCAAAAAGGTTAACATACTTAGGTATTTAGATAGCAGAATCATTAGCAGGTTCCCTGATATTATCATGTCAAAGGCTGTAGGAAAAATTACTGTTTATTTTGCAAACACATAAGATTTTAAATTTAGAGCTTGACTAATGAGCTATTGCTCTGCATACGGAAGTATTTTCACAGGCTTTATATTTAGCACAAACCTTCTTGACCATACCAGATATTAAGGTATTAGATCCAATGAAAATGTGGATAATTGATTTCAGTGGGATGGGAGTGAAAGCAAGGATTGCTTCACCCATTTTTCAAATGAATGCCTAGAGGAATTGCAACCAATTGGATAGACCCCCAATGGAAATCAGATGAAAAATCAATCAGTGTCATGTATGGAGTTGTAGATCAAAGACTCTGCAATATTGACATCAGCTTAGGGGAATAGAGGGATAATACTAGAAATACAAGAACTCAAGCAAAAATTAATAATAAGGGATATTGAGGGCCATATAATTGAAAGCATAGTTGTCCAGGATAGGAAAACAAAGTTGGTGCAGCAGTTTGCATTGTCATCTCACAGCAAGAGGTTCTCTAGTTCGATTCTCAGCTGGGGCTCCTTCTGTGTGAAGTCTGCATATCCTCCCTCTATTCATGTGGGTTTCCTCCTGGAGCTCCAGTTTCCTCCCATATTACAAAGAGATGTATCTGGAGCATTTCTCCCTGAGCCTCTGCTGAAACTTAACTAATTTTAAGTCAGACATTCCCGGTAAACAAATGTTAAATAAACAAATAAATAAGAAAAGGAGAGGTGGTAAGCTTAAGATAGCTGAGGGGATGATAACTGTGAAATGGGCAGAAGATTCTGAAAATGACTGATTAATAAGGTTTAGAGGTCTCTATCTAAATTTAAGGACATTAAATGTCATAAATGTTAAGAAGGACTGGCATACACTGTTAAATGAATTGTATAATAATAAGTTGTGTGTCTACATAAGCTAACGAATCTTATAGGTTTCAGCTATTTACCTGGAAATGTCTCCATTGATAGCTTTATACTCCAGTTGGTTGTACAGGATGTGCCCCCCAGCAAGGTGGAAAGTGTTGAAGATGCAAAACAGGAGTGAGACAAGGTTGGTTGCATATATTCTAGGCTTTGTACGTGTTTGTAAGAGTTTAAAAAACATATGCAGTAACTGTGTAGTCAGATGCAATTACAATCAAAGAATTATTTCTGGGCATGATAGATTTATTTATTATATTTATTTTATTTTACATTTGTTAACCGGGATTGTCTTATTGAGCAAAAGCCCTTTTTCAGCAGAGGCCCGGGGAGAAAAGCTCCAAAACATAGGTACAAAAAATATAACTGTTACAAACACAGTTAACATTATAATCATTCATAATAAAACTTGTTATCATATATATGCAGTTACAATTATCTATAAAGATGTTATGAAGAATACTACAGCAGAAGGAAAGGAGATAGTGTTAGGTAAAAAAAGATGAAGTAGACTAGTTTAAGTTGTAAATGTTTTGGTATAGAGGAGAAGAAATTATGGTAAGACAGAGGAAGTTAGGTTTGTTATTTAGTGAAGGTATATTCAAGGAGGGTGAGAACAGATACAAATCCAGTGACTTTTTAAATACTCTTTAGTGGCTAGTTTGAATACTTTAGGAAGTGAAAGTGATCTAACTTCTTGTGGGAGTTTGTTCCAAGCAATAGAGGGATGGTAGCTGTATGTAATGGCTCCTATTTTGGACTTGGGCTTGTAAATTTGTAAAAGGTCTTGGGTGGAGCTCCTGAGTAGTCTGGATGGGACATAGTGGGAGATTATGGTGCCTAGTGCTGGACAGTAGGATGGTGAATAAATAATGGAGTGTATAATTTGGTGCTGAGAGAGGAGTAGGAGGTCTGGTAGTTCGAGACAGTTTAGATGTTTGAGAGAGATACAGTGGTGAGATTTGTAGATTTGTTGTGCAGCAAATCAGGCTATTTTGTGATAGGTTGATTCGAGTTTGTTAAGTAAGGTGGAGTTAAGATTTGTGAGTATTTGGGAGCAGTATGTTAGGCATGGCAAAAGATAAGCATGTGTGATTATAGTTTTAGATTCAGGGGTTAGGAATTTTTTTTTATTTCTGTAGAGAAGTCCTAGTTTTTGATGGGTTTCCTGATACAGTTATTTATATGGATGTCAAATTTTAGCTGATCATCAATGGTTACACCAAGGAGTTTAGTACTAGAGTCAGCAACTATGAGAGTGTGATTTAGTGATTTTATTTGAAAAGTAGATTTGATATGAATAACAGTTTTGGGGAGAAAGAGTAAGGGTCTTTTTTTTGGGATTAAGGATGAACTGATTATTGGTGAGCCAGGTTTCAACAGAGTTGAAAGAAGACTGGGCAGCTGTTAGAAGTTCAGAGGGTGAGTTAGCAATGGTGATAACTGTGGAGTCATCTGCATATTGGACTAATGAGAATTGTGGACAAGAGGAGTAGAGTGAGTTGGTGAAGATATTGAAAAGTAGTGGTCCATGGATGGATCCTTGGGGAACACCCATTTTCACTGGAAGGGGAGATGATAGTGATGAGTGCCATCTTACCGATTGTTGTCAGTCAGTGAGATAGCTGGAGAACCATGCTATTGTTGTAGTAGAGAAGGTGAGATCAGAGAGTTTATTCAGTAGCAGTGGATGTGAGACAGTGTCGAAGGCTTTTGAGAGGTCAAGGAATAAACATGAGATACGTTTATGATTATCTCTAGCTATAGAAATGGTGTTGAGGAAAGGAAAGTAGAGCTGTAGTGGTACTATGTTTGGGTCAGAAACCATGCTGAGTGGTAGTGAGGCATATGCCCTGTATAAGATATTGCATTACTTATGTATGTATACATTTTTCTAAGACTTTAGACAGCGGTGAGAGTATAGCTATTGGTCTGAAGTATGAGAGTTCTGTGGAATTGCCACCTTTGTGAATAGGTATGGTGTAGAATTGTTTCCAGATAGCAGGTACTTTAGCTTCAGAGATGGAACAGTTGATTAAAATAGATACTGGCAAAGCAATAGAGGGAGCAGCAGTGGTTATGCCCTTGTTTTAACCCTGACTAACTACCTCAATTTTCTCAGGGTACTAATCACCATACCTGTATAAGCTAGTTACTTTTCTGTTAACTGCAAAGAGAGTGTGCTCCTATATTTAAAAATGTTATTAGAGATATATTTGAATGGCTAACCATAGCTGAAATGTACCATGATTCTGTTTACAGAAATGCAATGAAATGTAATGAATGGCAAAATATCTGTAAATGTACCTGCATTTGTAAATGTCACATAGTATAATTGATAGTGTGTTTTGTGGAGCTTTTCTCCCCGGGCCTCTACTGAAAATGGACATATATCCAGTTGGACTAGCCCGGTCAACAAATGTAAAATAAAATAAAATAAATAAATAAAGATGGGATACTGTCAACCAAAATAGAGTTTGGTTTTAGTTTGGAAAGAATGGTTTTGATGTAAGCAGTAGGGACTGCTTTAAGGAAAAAAAGAGTTTGCAGAGTTGGCTGTGGGTGGAGGTTCCAAGCAATTTGGAACATTGTTACTGGAGTATTTTAGATTATGATTGAAAAGTTTGGCTATTGACTGAATGAAATAGGCATTGAAGGACTCAGCAGTCTCTTTGGGAGATTTGTCAGGAGATGGATTAGGTGAAGTAGGATTACCAGGATGAAGTATTTGGTTTATGGCATTCCAGAATTTTTTTGGATCTGATTTTAGGGCACCTGGAGGGTTATAGTAAAAATCTTTTTTTATCTTTATCAATACATTTTTGTCTTACTTCTCAGTTCTTTATACTTTTGCAGATCTGCTGGCAGTTTAGTTTGGGTCCAGGTTTTCCAGGCTCGGTCTCTGGCTGTCATGAGAGTGTGACTATTCTTAGATAGCCAAGGGGATATAGTTGCTTTTATCCTTACTTTCCGTAATGGGGCTAGTGAGTTTAAGATATTTAGGAAGGTTGAGCTAAAAGCTTGAACTGCTTCATCAAGTGAGAGCTGGATGAGGAAGTTTCAATTTATTCCAAGTAAGAGATTATTAAAAGTTTCTGGGTTGAATTTGGATAATTTATGACAGGTTATGTATCTCTGTGGTCTAGATAAGTGGGAGGTATGTCTAAGTACCTTTATTGGAGAGTGGGCACTCAGGGAGTCAGAGAGTGTTTCAGGACTATGGTATTTAGAGGGATTTGAGACAAGAATCCAGTCAATGAGTGTACTGGTAGAATGAGTGTTATTGCTATGAGTAGGCTGGGAGATAAGTTGTGAAAAGCCACATAGATTTATATGGTATGTTGAGTTAGGACTGGTGAGTGTTTCCTAACTTATGTTCACATCCTCAAGTAGGATGATTTCATTAGGGATGTTTTGGGAGAGGTAGGAGAGAATGCTTTCCAATAAGGGAATGTTGCCCCCTGGTGGAAGATATACAACAGTAGTAGTAATAGTAGCAGTAGTAGTAGTAGTAATAGTAGTAGTAGTAGTAGTAGTAATAGTAGTAGTAGTAGTAGTAGTAGTAGTAGCAGTAGTAGTAGTAGTAGTAGTAGTAGTAGTAGTAGTAGTAGTAGTAGTAGCAGTAGCAGTAGTAGTAGTAGTGGTAGTAGTAGTAGCAGTAGTAGCAGTAGTAGTAGTAGTAGTAGTAGTAGTAGCAGTAGTAGTAGTAGTAGTAGTAGTAGTAGTAGTAGTAGTAGTAGTAGTAGTAGTAGTAGTAGTAGTAGTAGTAGTAGTAGTATAGTCATTGAGCTTAAGGTTTGCTACCAGTAATTCTGCGGGAGAAAAGGAAGGTATAGACAGCTTTGGGTATGTAAAAGTGAGGTTGAAGTGTACATTTGCAACCCCTCCCCCTTTTTTATGAGGGCGATCCAGCCATATTGTATTATATCCAGGAGGGAGTATGTCGTTATGTAGGTTTTGTAGTTTAAGCCATGTTTCTGTAAGGGAAATAATGTCTGGGTTTTCAGCAGATATCCAAGCATGAAGTTGGCTGACTTTATTAAGTATGCTGCGAGTGTTTATAGAGTAAAAGGAAATTTGTTTGTTTTTTTTTTTGGTAAATTACTTGTGGTTGATAAGGTATTGTGAGGAGTGGTAGCGTTAGGACTGGTTCCTGGGTTAGGCTGGATACCACCTGATGGGAGTAGTGAAATAGGATAGTAGTTAGATTTGATAGTTATTAGGTAGTATTTAGTGTATTTTTATTTATTTGTAGATATTATGGAATGGGAGGGGGGATTTTTATTTTGGGGAGTTGTACATTCATGGGGAGGCTGCATGCAGATATGAGTATTGGCTGTTGGGTATAGAAGAAGTTATAGTTGTGTGTAGGGGTATAATGATAAGGGGTTAATACTGTTGGTGAGGATGTTACAGCGTGGAGGAGACATAGTGATAGCATCATTGCAGTGGAGAGGAGTGGAGTATGCATGGTGATTACTGGGAGAAAAAAGATATAATAAAAGGTGGTATGGACCAGGAAGAATGTTAAAGTTAGAGGAGGAAGTATGGGTAAGCTAGATTATGTGTCGTTAGTTGAAGGAATGTTGTGCGATAGATGAATATGTGGTAGACAGGAAACAGGAAAGGGAGGGGTTCGATTATAGGAGGGAAATGGTGAAGAAGTATAAAGGACATGATATGGATGAGGTGGGTGGGAGAGGAGTGAAGTGAGCCTGAGTGTAGTGAGGGCTAACAGAGCAGGGCTATACCTAAGGCAGAGAAAGTGCCGTTCCAAAGGAGACAATGTGTAACCTGAGATCTTGAGTTTTAGTCAGGATAAGTAGAAATCAGAGTCAAGTAACCTTAAAATGTCTGAGTTCTTTTATAGTTATAGTTGTTGTTAGTCTGACTCCAATTTTTGGGAAGTGTTTTTGAATTTTACCCTGAAATTCTTAAAAGTATATAAAATTAAAACTGGGGTTAGTTACAGATGAAACAGGAGAGGTAATGAAATGCTATTTTATAGATTTGAGTATTTTGCAAAGGAAAATAGACTTTAGTTTGGGGGGGCACTAACTGGAGAGTGTTATGCAGCTGTTTCTTCATTAGTTGAAAAGCAACACCACAAAATCCACTTGATAGATTTATTAAATACAAATGTTAATTATCCATTTAACATCAATCAATTAGCTAATTATAGCTTTCCAATTAAATTCTTCATTTAAACCACATGGAGACATTGTTTTAAACTTTAAAATGTACAATGCTTCTTTTTGCATTAAAATGGATTTAACATCCATAAAACAATTAACAGGTATACAAATTTGTTCTAATATAGTTGCTTTAAGAAAATCACTTCTTCCCTCATGAAACTGGGAGAAATGTAATGCTACAGGACTTTCTTCTTTACAATTGTCAATATTTCTAATATGTTCCAAGAGTCTTAGTTTAAACGCCTCTTGGTTTCCCAATATAGAACTTCATAACACCTATTGTATTGCAGCTATACATATTTCTAACATTAAATTTGATATTATTAATGACATCAAAAATTGTAGATTGAATTTCAACCATTGTTGCACACCATTTAAAGAGCATAAAAAATTCCAAAATTGTCTAACAATTTTTGTAAATATATTTGTAAAAGAACCATAAGTAGTTACAAAATAAATGGATTCTTGTGTATCACATATTTTATTAGCATTGTATCCCTGGACACTGGTAGATTTTATATTCAAGCTATTATTATATGTAGATTTCTTCAATAGACATGTTATACAATACTATAGATACGTAGATGATCTTATATTTTTAACAGATGGGAGTGAACCAGATATACAAAATTTTATAGTGGATTTGAATAAGAATAGATGGAATCTACAACTAGTTGATTTAAAGATTGGATCTGTTGTTCCTTTTTTGGATGTTATTCTGGATATATCAGATGGTAAGAATTTAATTACATGTTTGAATCGTAAATTTCATGGTGGGTTTCAGTACTTAAATGGCACTAGTGGCCATCCCCCACATACTTTGAATGCCCTTCCTATAGTGAAATGTTAAGGATATATAGACTTTGTAACAAGTCTGAAATTTTTGATAAAGAATTAACCTCTATGGTACAATCATTCAGGTCTCAAGGCTATAGTCATAAAATTTTGTGTAATAGTATGGATAGACTTTTTAATGGACAATCTACATATAATAATAGCTTGAATATAAAATCTACCAGTGTCCAGGGATACAATGCTAATAAAATATGTGATACACAAGAATCCATTTATTTTGTAACTACTTATGGTTCTTTTACAAATATATTTACAATTATAGACAATTTTGGAATTTTTACCAACATTTGATGTCATAATATCAAATTTAATGTTAGAATATGTATAGCTGCAATACAATGGGTGTTAACATATTAGAAATATTGACAATTGTAAAGAAGAAAGTCCTGTAGCATTACATTTCTCCCAGTTTCATGGAAGAAGAAGTGATTTTCTTAAAAGCACTATATTTGAAACAAATTTGTATACCTGTTAATTGTTGATGTGTGTGTAATCCATTTTAATGCAAAATTGATTTTAAAAAGTTTAAAACAATGTCTCCATGTGGTTTAAATGAAAATTTAATTGGAAAAGCTATAATTGCTAATTTGATGATTGTTAAATGGATAATAACATTTTGTTTTTTATATATAGGGCTTGCTGTTTTTTTTGTTTTATAGATGCGAAACTTTTTTGAGGAGTCAGAGAGCCAGATTTAGAGAAGATATTTATTATTCATTTGGATAATTCTTTGTGTTGTTTTTTTTTGTTGTGCTGCTGTGCTGAGTTGCTGTTTCTTCATTAGTTGTCAGAAAAAATATGTATTAATGTGTGTATTAGTAATATGCTTAGTGCATTTAGAGCTTGAAAAGGGTTAACACATTTATTCTATTTCATACTGCATAAATCTGTACAAACTGCAGATGCTTTCTGACCTTGTATTGTTAGCTGAAATCTTTGCTTGTGCCTTGGAAATTTACTGAGAAGCAGACGATTTCTGCTTGCATTGGGAAAATAATGAATAGAACAATACTACTTGTATGAAACTTAGACAAGAAGTTCCGCTTGTGTTATGAGAAAATACACAGGTGTAGAAGCTATAGATAATTAGGACAAAGCCTGTTTGAAAATATGAACTGCAATCAGCATTTGCTTGTATCTGAATTAGAAGAGTACGTTGAAATGTAACACTGTACAATAGAAACTTGTAAATGAATTAGAGCCCACCAAGGCCAGGCTGTTTTTCTCAAAAGTTTCTCACAAATCTAGTCATGTCAGCAGAAAATCTGAGTAACATCTGCTGTAGAACAATACTGAAAGTTGTGTTTGATTATGTCAGCCATAGAAGGCCATGTCTTGTAAAACAGTATAAGAATAAGAATACTTCATGTTAGTAGTTAGACAAATCTTTGTATTTGCTTGTTTTTGTCTCCTTGCAGCAAGTAATAAATATGCCTTAATTGAACCTTACATGTATTGGTCTTTGAAGTTTTTTCCTTTGACATTAGTACAGTGATTTGAGTAAGGAACTATACAGCAGAATGTACTAATACACTCACTAACATTTGTTTAAGTTAATGCAGGTAAGGTATTTTACTGTCTAGACACTTGGAAGTTAAGCACCTACATTAGTGTTTAGTCTCTTTAGTTGTAGGACAAGTGTTTGCGGGTGCCCAGCGCTCAAGAGAGAAGTTTGAAATTTCCACTCCTTGATATGGGGAGCAGAGACCTGCTTGACCTGATGGGTGATTTGGATTACTGAAAGAAAAATAGAAGAAAAATGTAAGAGAGCATTAAGTTAAGGCAGCACATACTGTGTGACCAGTCAGACTGGACTTGGTTTAGCAATAGTCAATAACAAAAACATCAGGTAATGGTTATTCATGCTTCAGCACCTGACAACATAAAATCTTTTCTTATGGCAACATATAAAAATAAAATGTAAGTAATATATAAAGACGTTCTCTACTAATTAAGCAAGATACACTTTCAACATATTTAAACACTAGTCAATGCAGTTAGGCAGAGCAGTTAAATGCAACATGTGAAATAGCCCTTCTGGCTCTATAACAGTAAACAAAGAAAACGGAACATATCTAGGTGCATATGTGACAGCAGTTCATTAAGCAGAATTATCTAAAGGCATCCTGCAGTATTAACAAATAACAGAAACAGATAGTATAAACTGTTGTACTAAAGAATTAGGTATTAAAGCAATAACCAATGACATGGTATGGTTTCTGATGAAGTCTCATTCTGAGATGAAAGCACTAAAATGTTACAATAAAGGTGTTTTGGTTCGCTGAATTTTTTCGCTAACGTGTCCTGGTTCGCTTCTACAGATTTCGGTTATTTTATTGTTTTGGTTATTGGTTTGTTTTAGTTTGGTAATTCTTGGACATGGTGTGGTATATTGAAGATTTACCCATGGTTGGTGTAGTTTAATCATGAGGGCGAAGCCCGAGTGATTAAATAAAGCCAACCATGGTTAAATTTCAATAAACCACAACCACAGAGTCGGTTATTGCTATTATACAATGACATTATTTAAGAAAAAATTACTTACTTTTCTTCAATAATGTCTTTGTATAATGGTGCATTACTGTTCTTCCACTGGTTGTGGTACACTGCTCCCTTGTTTTGATGTACTGAGCATGCTTATGGGACTTGCGTCCCATGCATACCCAGTACATCAATGCTTTGAAACGGAAGCAATGGAGAAAAGAATGTCTCTGTTGCTCCGTTTTTTTTTTGTTTGTTTAAAAAAGAAATATTTTGAGGACTTTATACCACCGGAAAAGAATCCGGGCGACCGGACCTTTTTTCTGTTGGTATATTGCGGGATTTACAATGAGCACGCTGACCAATCAGCGTGCATGTTTTGGAATGTTAATGGGGGGGTCATTGTACAATAAACCACAATGTACAGCATACCTTGAACACAAAAACTTACAGGAGGATGATTACACACCATGGAAGACAAACAGCTGCTGTGAGATGCGAAACAAAAAAACAAAATGGCACCCTGAGTTTAAATTACTTCAGGCTATCCAATACAGAACAAGAGCTGGAGGAGGGAGGGGTAAAGACTACAGGGAAGGAGAAGGATAGCCAATGGTTAAATTAACTCTGCAGACACTCTCTGTAAAGTGCAAGAGGAATAGAAACCATTCAGTGAACCTTAAGAAAAGGTATGCCACTTTGCACAGTCACTCTACTTTATACTATAAAATCAAGGCAAGTGTAGACATTATCTAATTTTACCTTGAAATTATTAAAAGGATATAAACTCTGCTGGTGAATCCCTGTCTGCCAACTTCATTGGCAAAACCTGGAATTCATTGCCAAACTATATAACCCTACAATCCTCCAAAAGTCTCTTCAAAAAAAACCTCAAACAGTATCTCAAAGTGAATTGGCTATGCCCATGTACCAACCCTGATTAAGTTATAAACTAAAAGCATATTCCACAATTATCATAACTTGTAACTACATCACCAAGCTCTGCTTCCAATCTGATGTCTTTTACTTTTAATTGTCTGTCCATGAGAATTGTGAGCCCCTACTAGGGAACACTACTAGTCCATTGTATATAATCATTTTGTTTTTATAATTGTTTGCTAACTTCTATGTAATCTATGTACGTTTGTCTATGTGGAGGTTTTTCCCCCGGGCCTCCGCTGAAAATGGACATGTATCCAGTTGGACTATCCCGGTAAACAAATGTAAAATAAATAAATAAATTAAAGCTGGGGTTAGTTACAGATGAAACAGGAGAGGTAATGAAATGCTATTTTATAGATTTGAGTATTTCTCAAACAGGAGAGGTAATGAAATGTTATTTTATAGATTTGAGTATTTCCCAAAATAGACTCAAAGTTTTCAAACCATAATTTACAACTGTTGAATACTATATTGTTGCTGAGTAAAATAAATCATTACAAAAAGGATAGAACTCAGATAGACCCCTGTAGCAAAAGAAAAAGAAAAAAATACTTATGGAGGTGGCTGAGGATGAGGAAAACATGACAAATGGAATGTGAGGCTGATCTACCTAAGTAAGTGATTATTCTGGTTTTATTATTTATACTGTAGGCCAAATGGAGGAGAAAATTGTGCAGTTAGGTAAAGCAACTGAATCGAGTGGTAAGTTCCTCCAGCTTATCTGGCAAAAGGATGGGGTACATAGTTCATTAGAATATGAGGATTAAGGATGTTCAGATCAAAATATACATGGATAAGATAGATATAGGGCCATCGCAATAGTTTATTAGATATTGTATAATGCAAAGTTACAGGGCACTCTATGTGTCTGGAAAAAAGAAAAGCTTGTTTTATTTTTCTTAGGAATACTAATGAATGTTTCATGTTCCTTATCTGCAAAGTGTTCTTTTTCTTAGAGTTTGTTGGAAAATCATTTCATGTGAAAGTGCTGGTTTTCAGTTGTATTATAAATAAAAGACCTATTTTATAGCCATCAGTTGACATTCCTAAGAACGAAAAAAACAAAAAGAACAGCAAGTTAAATGCTACAAGTACTAACACAGATCCTTGCTACCCTTTCTAAAACAATTGTGCCTCTTTTTGAGAAATGAGCAAGCTACTGTAGTGTCTGCTTCCTCACAGCTATCTAGTTCATGGTCCACTTAATCAAATATAAGTTTATTTTACAAAGCCAAACCACAGCTAGTAACAGGCAGAAAGGCAAGGCTCAGCAGTTGTAAAATCCACAGGTTTTATTAAAAGCTAGGAAAGAGGAGGGAAGGCCAAGCCCTATTTTTCACGAGGAAATGATACAGTTAAGTACACTGAAAGTAGTTCTGTGAAAATGCCCATGGTTATTACCTGCACATCAGAGGTGAACAGGATTAGGGAAGTGATCAGAAGTAACTGGCATATCTTACACACTGATGAGAAGGTAAAAGAGCTGGTAGGCCTACGGCCTGTTTTCATGTATAAAAACAAAAAGTGCCTTAAACAACGTTTATGTTATCCTAGATTATATCATAATTTAGGGGTAAAACAATGGGGTACACGTAAGTGTCAGGAATGTGCATACTGTGATTATATTGATCAGTCTATGTATTTCAAACATCCAGAGACAGGCTATTTATGGAAACTTATGGTTTCAGCAGACTATAATACACAGAAAGTTATTTATGGAGCACACTGTGTTTTGTGTTTCAAATTTTACATAGGTAAAACTAACCATAAACTGAAAGAGAGAGTGTGGGATCATTTGTATTGTATGAGAAGAGGGAATGAATGTAGTGCTTTAGCAAAACACACACTAACAAATGGCAACACACATACATTTGTATTCCAAGTTTTACAAGTTGTGATTGAGAGTGTGGGGGGGGGAGACTTAGTAAACATGACAGAAAATGCAGAATTAAAGTGGATTTTAAGGTTAGGAGCATATAGGGGAATGGGTCTAAATGAGCATGTACTCCTAAAACCAATCTTAAAGGCAAAGAAAAATAGATAAATGTATAATTTTACATTTTTGTGTTTTTATTTGCTACTTTTTTATGTGCTGTTTTTAGATGCTATTGCTTTAAAAGTAAATGCCTTGTAGATCAATTAGGACTCTGTATTTTTATGTTAATTGATACTAAAATTTAGTATAAAAGAAGTTCATTTGCTTTACTTTTTTGTCTGATGAAGCAGTGGTGAATACTGGAAAGGGCTAACTTTTAATAAAACCTGTGGATTTTACAACTGCTGAGCCTTGCCTTTCTGCCTGTTGCTAGCTGTGGTTTTGTTTGGAATTCTGTTTGGGTCTGTTGCTGGAATACACTCATTGCATTTGGGTTCTCTTGCTGGTTATTTTACAAAGATTAAAGACTGTTAGTAATTTGATTATGGAGAATTGAGTTGGCATTAATATCAATGACAGTAATGCCCATGCCAATTGTTTGACTGAGAGGCTTGCTATAATATGTATTTTAAGCAATCTTTATTACTCACCCCGTAGGAAAAAGATGAAATATTCAGATACAATTAGTGTGAAATCCAAATTTGTGATTTAACGCAATAAGATATAATATCCCTGAGTGGGATACAACCTCTATAACATTAACATTCACTGAAAACTGGTCCTTACAAATATTATATTCCTTTCTACAGCAGTGGTATGCTTAATTGTCTCCAGTCCCCTATCTCTTTATTCTAGGTTATCCTCATTAAAATTGCAAAATCATGTATATGCCATTTCCTATGTATATGAGAACTACCATGCACAAAATTATCTGCCATTATATACCTGTCCATCACTGTATATAGGTTCATAGGTTTGAAGGTGTGTTCTAGGCAAATGACTACTGGGCCATTTTTAGGCCTACCTATGCAACCCAAATCTTTGGCAAGTTCTGCTACCCTTGCTAAGTGTAAGCAGGGGCATGGGAGATGAAACATTTACAAGCATGGGCCTGGGAGGTGAACTATTTACAGGCTGCCTGTGTCTATTAGAGGCATAGCTGCCAAACCAGGGATGAATTTACTTTTCCCCATCCACTTGTCCAAGTTACACTTAAATTGAGTTAGGGAGGAATTCTGCTTCACATGGATGGGGAGCCTGTTCCAGAGCACCAATAAAAATAAAAGCATAAAATGGAGCACCTAAATGATGTGAATACATTATTTTAGTAAATTATAGAACCACACTGTCATACCACCATAAATATTCTGAATATTCCTCTTTCTTCCTACTTCATTCACATCCTCTAGCTGTCACATTACATTTTCCCAGTTGCAACATATTTTTTGTATAGAACTTAAGCTTTAACAATAATAATACCTTGGAATAATAATATCTTGGAAACAAAAATAGTAACCCATATCAGACCTCTTTCTATAACTTTTGATAAAATGTCCATTAAAATATATTGCAATCCAGTTATCACATTAAGGGGAAACAATATCCTTCTCATCATAATCCCAACCAATGTTTATTTAAGGAAAAAATATCTCATTACAGTCCCAAACAAGATTTAAAAAAGTAGATGCTAGAGAAATAAAACTGAGAACTAAAAGAACACAGAAGCTTCTCTTCTAATGTGCAGACTAGTGATTCTAAAAAATATTCGCAGACTTTTTCGTTTGAACTGATCAGTGATGAAAGCGCTCAAGTGTTTTTCTGGAATAAAGAGTCTGGGTTTTTGAGGAGCAGTTTCTTTCTTTCTTTTTTAATCCATCTCATTAAACAGGATGAAGTTACCCTACGACTTTAATCAAGCTATCATCATTTTAGATTTAACAATCCATCTAGTGCTTCCTACCCACTTTCCCATGGATACTCTGTCAGTGCACGGTCAAAGAAAATGCCCAGCCTGTTGCTTCAAGATATTTCAGTGCTGAAAATCCTCACCTTAGCTTCTTCCATTGCTCGATGAGAGTACCTCAAATAATCAAACTAAATATATATATATATATATATATATATATATATATATATATGCTAGTTTCATCCCTCTAATATGATTTACTACTAAAATATCAAACTACTTCCAGATGCTTACAGCCAAAGACCTTTAGATAGTGGAATAACATAGCAATTTTAAGATTTCATATTTGCCTTGTGGTTACCTCATCCAATAAAACATTATCTCAGCTAGAGGATTCATCCAGAAATAGTCATAAGTCAATATCTCACATTCATTACTTCAACTATATGTTAATTTTTCCACCAGATAGTTTCACGTTTAAGCTTTCTTCAAGAGCTTCAGGTTTACCCAGAAGTACAATAAACAAAAAGACCAGATTTTAACTATAAGAAAAATACTGAATTATATTTACTGTAAGACAAGTTACATCGAGTCCTGAGTAATGTGCATCCCTCCTTCACCTTCTTGAAATATGACACACAACAGAAACAGCATAACTAGCATTCAGTAAACTTCCATTTCTTAATCTATGCACTCAGTCACTCTTTAATATATACATATAGTGCACATAATACTCATACTTTGCCCAAAACATACAGACTACAACCCCTAGAACAGAGCACCACATGACTTTTAAAGATATGTAAAATGTAATGTGCAAGGTGCACACACATCTGTCCCTGTGACATCCCTTTAGAGAATCTTATACTGTAATCATGCTCTGATCACATCTGAATAACAACATAAAAGGAAACACTCCTTCAAACTATCTCACATATAAACCCCCAAAGTCTATTTCTTAATAGTCAGTTCTTATGGCTGCACATCATTTTTCATTCATAGTTTGTTCAGAGTAAGTTTTCATTCAGACTCATTAGCATTGTTTACCAGTAGTGAAATCCTTCTCAATAATGAATGCATAACACCTTCAAAACCATTTATGTAACATTTTTAATTAAGAAATTTAAAGTAACATGACAGCAAATTAAATTAAACAAAGGTGTCATTCTGCAAACGATTAACAAAAGTAGTAACTATATTAAATACCTTAAGGTCACACTCTGTAAAACACTGACTGTAATAACTGTACTTATATAGCATAGTATCATAGCATTTTCATAGAAAATAAACTTTAACATATATATATATATATATCTATATATATATATATATATATATATATACATATTTATCTATCTATCTATCTATCTATCTATCTATCTATAGAGAGAGAGAGAGAGAAGAAAGAGAGAAAAATGCTTCCATCAGTAATAATTTACTGTAGAAAGAAAAAGATTTTTGTGCCAGCTTTACCACTAATTTATTATTGAAAAAAAAACATGGTTTTATAAAATACTCACATGTTTTCAGCCTTGCATATTTAAAGTGTAAACCTTTTGTCTGTGTTGCATTTTCCTAATACATATCACATAAGATTGCAAACTGTTAATGAGCTGCTACCTGTCGTACAGAGTTTGATTCAACCAACCTCCATTTCCTCCTCTGTGAACCTGAGCAAGCAAGTCACTTAACCAGGCAGTGCTCAGGGAAATTTGAAATAGGCTGCTCAGTAGTCTCCTGGACCGTCTGCCTCATAACTACGTATGAACATAACATCTTCTGCTCTTATATAGCCACTGTTTGTTCTAATAAAAAAAAAGACATACTTGGATCAATGATTATATCTAAGCTATCTGCAATAAGCTAAACTCCATGTGGACACCATCTGTAGTATTTCCCCATGATCTTGAATCAAACTATAAAAATGCATTTTACAAAGCACTCCTGATTCTTACTCTATAATTTCTTCAGCTATGCGATTGTTTATAGGTTCATAGGTAGGTACTAGGCTATTGGCCACCCAAGAAAATTATTTTCCTGTGCCACTGTCGAGCAGAGCCACTGAAGTGATTCCCAAGGTGAATTTCCTATTTCCCATCCAATCATCAAGATTTTTCTTGAAGAATGCTAATGAAGAGTTTTGTTTGATATAGATAGGTAGTTTATTCCAGAGTATGGGAAGTCTCTGGGACAGGAATTTATCCCTCCGGCATGTTCTGTTTATTGTAGTGACAAAGTTTAGGTCCCTAGAGCATGTACCTAGGAATGACTGAGATTTCTGTAAGTGGAGCATGCCCAACAGCTATGGGTTTGACATAGCTTTGTATGTTTGGCAGAGATTACCTCTGAGTAGGTGATATGCGATGGAGTAAAGCTGGAGTTTTTTAAGACAGTCTGCGTAGGGTATCTGTTTGAGGCCAGTAATCCTCTTTGTGAGGTATTTCTGCAGCCTTTCCAGTTGTTGTAGATGTCTTGTGAGGTACATACCAAAAGGAGCGTTGTACTCTATAATGGGTCTAATGAGTGATGAGTAGAGGGGAACAATGACCTCTTTTTTTCTGGATGAGAAACCTTTTGTGATGAGGTGTGCCACATAGAAGGATTTCCTGACTACTTTGGCGATGTGATTATCAAAGGAGAGACTACTGTCAGCCTGTGCCCCAAGGTCTCTTATCACACTTTCTCTGTTAAGTATACTACCGCCTATGTTGTAGTTCATGGGTACAGAGTTTTTACCAAAGGGGATGACAATGCACCTTTTGGCATTCAGCTTGAGGCCATGGCTTTGACACCAGGCATCTGTCTCAGTGAAGCCCTTTTGTAGGATGTCCACATCGTTAGGAGTTTTGATTATGGCTCCTAGTTTGCAGTCATCTGTGAACTTTGTTAGCCAAAGACCTTCTGTGTTAGCCTGTATTTCAGAGAAGTAAATACCAAGCTGGAGAGGACCCAGGACTGAACCCTGTGGTACTCCACTTATCACTGGTCTGAAGTTGGATTTGGAGTCTGCTACTTTCACAGTGTGGGTTCTGTCAGTGAGCCAGTTGCCAACCCATCTTGTGACATAGGGATTTATACCTAGTTTAGTGAGTTTATCTATAATTCCAGAGTGAGGGATGGTGTCAAAAGCCTTGGCAAGATCTGGATAGGCTGCGTGAACAACCTTACCCTCGTCTACGGCTTTGGTGACTGCTTCAACGAAGTCTATCAGGTTTAGGAGACATGATCTGCCTTTTACAAACCCGAACTGGGTGGGGTTTAGAGTTTGGAGATTACCAATGTCTTTGTTTATAAGTTCCATGATGGTACATTCCAAGGCCTTGCAGACCAGGCTCGTCAGTCTAATGGGGTGGTAGATCCTGGGGTCTGTGGTGGCTCCCCCCTTGTGGAGTGGGATAATCATCGCTGTGCACCATTCAGTGAGCTCAAAGCCTGAGGTGAGGCTATGACTGAACATGGTACTTAGGTGAGGTGCCAGTTTGTTCTGTAGTTTGTGTAGAATGCAGCCTGGGATGTTGTCTGGTCCCATTGATTCTGTGTTCTTGGCTTTGGAGAGTGTGGTTTTTACCTGTGCAGCCGTGCCAGGATGTTGGCAATATCAGTTGGGTCTGTATATTTAGTGCCATTGTGCTGTAACTCAGAGCAGATCTGAGTGTTGCCATTGAGATTCTTGAAATAACTATAGAACGCTTTATGGCTGTCTTTAGAATCAGTGGCAATTTTGTTTTCATAACTAGTTTTGGAGGATTTTATCAGGGATCACAGCTTCTTACTGAGGCTGACCAGGGAGCTCCTCCACTTATAGGATTTTACTCTTTTTTGCAACATTTTCTTCCTTCTATTGTACAGTTTGTTTATGGCAGGGGACCACCAGATTGGCTTCCTTTTTTTGGAGGATAGTGTCTTGGTTCTGTTTGGGATAGCATGATCAATGCACTCGTGTAAGTGCTTATAAAGTGCAGTTGTGTAGGATTCAGTAGTTGTAACTGTATTGTCCATCTGCATGGGTGTCATGAAGTTCACCACTTCTGTTTTAAGAAGCATGAAGTTGGCTTTGGCGAAATATTTTACCGTGGTTTCCTTAATGGGGGGTGAGGGCACGATGTGGATATCTAGGGTGATTAGCTTATGGTCTGATTGGACCAATGAGGCATTGACTTCAGGTGTGTCAGTCATGTTGGTAATAACTAAATCTAGAATATTGTTGCCCCTGGTGGGGGTGTGGATAAGTTGATCCAGGGCACTGGAGTTTATGAATTCCAGAAAGTGTTGAGTGAAGGAGGTGGTACATGAGTAGTTTTCCCAGTTAATGGTGGGGTAGTTGAAATCACCCATTATTAGGGTGTTTGGTTGAACCCTAATATTTTCCAGTACATCAAGAAAAGAGGAGTGGGAATCCTGGGGCATGGTGGGGGATCTGTAGCAAGCTACAATTTGGATTGCAGTTTTGCCCAGAGTTAGTTGCATTTGGATAACCTCGGATACATTATGCTGAGCAACTAGCCTGGAGGTGTGGATATCCTTAATGAATATGGACACACCTCCTCCTTTGGTGTTCCGGTCCAGGTTTCATGGCCAAAAAGTGTGGTATGAGTTATAGCCTGGTAGTGCAGGGTTGCTCTCTGGAGCCTTGAACCAGGTCTCAGTCACTGCACAGATATCAATGTTCTCCATTTTAAGGAGTGCCTCGAGTGAGTGCATTTTGAGATTTAGACTTCTAGCATTGAGTAGCATCACCCTCAGTTTTTGCTTGCCTGTTCCTGTTACGGTGGTGAATTTGTCATTTGAACCTTGCCTAAAAAAGGCACTATAGGGACGGCAAGAACCTTAGCCAGTATCCGGAATCCCAGGGGTAACAGGTGCAGGTCATCTCTGGCAAAGCATCGTGGTCTGTTGACCATGTCATCCCAGGCAGACAGATACTGGATCCCTTTAGAATGACACCAGATGCTTAGCCAATTGTTGAAGTCATTCATTTTGTCCTTGTACTGTGGTATCATTCTGGGTGATGGCAGGAATACTACTCAGGGCTAGGGTTATATCTGCCTGGGTTACAAGATCGGAGAGCTCTTCCATGTCTCTTTTCATGTAGTCCAGGGAGGTACGTCTCAGGTCATTCACACCAACATGGACAATGACAGAGTTATATTTGTACGTGTTGTGGAGTGACCTGAGTGCGTGGGTTATGTGGCGGATCCTGGCACCCTACAGGCAGCTGCCAGTAACCTTCTCCTTGTTTAGCCTGGTGAGTGGGACATCAGTGTGCCTGACTATAGAGTCACCTATGACTAGTGTGTCGGGTACGTTGTTTTGCCTTATTGGCTGTGGTTGAGTTGCACACTGAGTCTGCGGGCTATGTGTCATTTGGGTTGTGTTGGGGGGGTGGAGGTTGCTTGAATTTCTGTTTTGGATGTCTCTGATGCTTGAGCAGATTATTACTGAGAGCCTCCGCAAATGTTTTTGTGTTTCTTTGTGTGAATTTTGGTGGTGTAGATTTAGTGAGACTATGCAATGAGTGTGGTGTGGTGCAAGTGTTTACCTTCTCCTCTTGACTGTCAAGTTCAGTCTTGGTTGGAGAGAGCTTTACCTCCAGTCTGGCTAGATAAGTGCATCTCTCACAGGTTGTAGTGATGGGTGGTAGGAGGAGTGGGTTGTCTGTGTACATGAGGCAATTTATACATTGCCCCAATATGCCCAGATTAATCAGATAGGCAGGAGAGAACACTGAGAGCTGACCCTTGGACATGCCTGAATAAAAAACTATTTTCCTCTAGATAAGTGAGGAAAGTGAGTACAAGAGCTGTTTTTCTCCAAACAAGTGAGGAAAGTAAGTACCAAAACTGTTTTCCTCTAGGTAATGAGGAAGGTTGAGTGCTGTAGTAATTAGTAGCTTATTTAGTGTTTACAACAAGTTCTGAACAAGTGCTGATCATGAATAAGCAAATTCAAGTGCTAAAACTAAGAATCTGTATCTGGACTAAACTAGTTACAGGAAAGGGGGAAAACAAGTGCAAATGCGGGCTTTCAAATCAGAAAGTTGAGAGAGATGGAAAAACTGCCAATAACTACAATTTCTGGGCCAGAACCACTCCTTATGTGGTAGATAGATTACCTAGTGCTTACCACTCACACTGATAAGCTAGAAGGCTTCCCTCCAACACAGAAAGCTCTGGGGGCTCAGAAGCTTACATACAGTCCTGGATACAGCAAATCTAAATCTGGACTACACTAGTTACAGGAAAGGTAGAAAACAGGCTTAGATTTTTTCTATACAGAAAAGTAGCTAAAACAGCAGTAAAATCAGTTCAAATGCAGTGCAAGCTAGCACACTTGAGTATGTAGCAATGTTAGAACAAGCAGTTTAACAAAATGCATTTAAATTAAAAAATGGCTAAAAACAAGTGCGGAAGGAGTCTATTAGGTAGAATGAGGTAAAGAGATGGGACTGGAGCAGTGGCGGCTGGTGACTTCAAATTAATGGGGTGCTGCAGGAGACAGCTGAATGGGTGGGCCCAATGGGAAGAGTTGTGGCCAACTAGAAAGGGGTGGAGGTATTCTCAAAACCACAACAACTAGAACTTTAATTAAATATGCTGCCCTGGGTGCCAAACCGTCAATACGAGAGTCCAAAAAAGACAAAATGAAGTGTAGAAGAAAACAAATATTTCAATGCATTGGCTACATGACAACTTACTTAATATCTAGATGGAAACACAAAGGTTGTGAGGCATGAAAAAATAAATTAATTTTTAAATACATTACTGGAATGCCAGTCAAAATCAAGTATAAAAAAACAAGCATCACTCAGTTCAAACCACTTCTCCTTGCACTGCAGTTATAATTATAATTTATATTCAGCTTTATAAAATTACCAAGTAACATGCTGAAAGTAGCAATCTCTGTGATACCCCCACTTGTAAAAATGTTTCTTATCCAAAAAAGACCTGCTGCCTGACAACTATCTACTTGTTTCATGGTGAAGACATGGCCAAAGTAAAAAATGAACAGCAAACAAGAAACACGCTCAAGATAAATTGCTTAAAGGATTACTGCACAAGTTATGGACCACACATGATAGATTGGCATTCTGTTTAGTTTACGAGTAAAGCCTGCAAAGATGACTGCAAGTCTCCAAAAATGTAGTGAGCTTCTGAAAATACTGTAATCCTGTCCTTTATTACAAATACTGTCATATGCATTTCAATACCTAAGGCTTCTATATTATCTAGTTAGGTAAATATTCTCTGCATGGCAACAACAAAAAGGCTTCGAATGTTGGTAATTCTTTAACAGTATGCTTATTAAAGTTTACTTGCATCTTACAATCTCCGACAAGCTTACCTGATGGTCATTAAAGCATTGCTACTTAAACACAGAGCAACAGGGCACTGCGACAGCATGCATTTTCTGAATAATTAGAAGCATAAATCAACAGTATAAAATATGACAAAAAAACAGAACATTCTGCAAAATCAAGGGCAGATGAAAAGCCACTGTCATACTTGTCATCTACCTTGGATGGGGGACTACTCTGCACACTTACACTGCATAACTGCTCCTTACCTTGTTTGGACACATCCAGCACCACTACAATGGGGAGTGGGGTGTAACAAGAATGTCACAATTTGAAATGTTTCTGGCTGACAGTGATGGCTCTGACACTCATACCTCTCAAGCTCAGAGTGAGAAATCTGGACAAAGCCATACACAGAAATGGGACACAGGCCCAAAAATAAGGACAATTTTTAAATATTGCTCTTATAAACCTAGAAAGATAATAGAATAGTAGTAGGTCTTGCATTAGTATGAATTTTCTGAAGAGTATGAAATCTGAAACTGAAATGTCTGCCATTATTTTATAACTTCAATCTTTAATGATTTGCTACTAATTTGCCAGAAAACCACAATTTTATGAAAAACAGACCAAAAATGTGATGCAAAAATATAGCATTGCCACACAATACAGCTGGGAACTTGTCAAAGAAGGGACACCTTTTTAATATTAATACTGTTAACTTGAGCAGCTGACAAATAAGAGAATCTACATGCATTTCTGAAATAAAAGTAATCTATAACTCTGATCATTATAGTTATTTATAATTGTAAACCCTCCACGTTTTCTTCCAAAACTGCCATTTTGTGGAGGGATTATTAGGGGAAGAACAACATTTTGAGCCAAAACTGGGGACATTTGAGAGGTTTGGATATTCCTAATTCTATAATGCGATTTATTTAAATGTGCCTCTCAACCTCTTAATGCAGGAAATCTGGACAAGGCAAAATATATTGGGGGAACATACAAACAGTGCTAAAAATTGCTCTTGTATAAACTTAAGACAGTTGATAGAATAACAGGTCTTGCTTTAGCAAGCATTTTTCTGAAGGTTATGGCATCTGAAACTCAATGTCTGTCATTATTTAATTACTTCATTCCTAAATAATTTGCCAGAAAACCACCAATTTTATGATGAACAAACCAAAAATAAGAAGCAAAAATCTATTCATTTTGCAGAAATCTGGACAGTTGAGAGGTATAGTTCAGCCAGGGCTGTCTTTGAGTTTGCTGCCCTTCCCCCCTCACAAAATCATGGTTGAATGGAGCCTCCCCCCTGAAGCCATTCCAATGTCCCATTCCTTGGTTATTTCATCCCATTTACCATAAACACTGTAATGTGCATGCTGCTTTATGTCTGCACTGATTTTGATTTCATTTGAAAGTTTTATTTTGCTTTTTACACCATAAACACTAATAGATATCTGCTAAAAAAAGAATTGCAGTCTCACAATGAAAATAGACTTAGCATTAAAACTTCTCTGCCCTTGAAACTCACATTCATTGAAACAGCACTGAAACCCACATTCAAAGAAAATACATTTTGCCAATGGCAGATAAAGATTAACTTTGGGCTGTTTTCAAATCATAGGCCCCTTGAACACGAAACATACGCATGCTCTTTGATACACCTTTCTGATTTATTAAATTATATTCCTTGTACAATACAGTACAGTTGTTAGAAGGCATTTTAAATTTATTGTTTTAAACATTTTTCCAGTAAACAATGAAACAAAATGCATGCACCAATAATAACAAAACTGCCCAGTTCAGAATATTTCCATCATAAAAGTCTACTCAAACTTCTACAGTCCACCAGTACCAGTAAATATGCACAATCACTGAAGAAGTAAAAGTCATCTAAATAATTCCACATTAAAGAAATCTGTAACTAATGAAGAGGTTGCTGCTAGCAAACAACTTTATATGTCATTGTTTCATCTACAAATAAAGTGCCTGTTGCCCTTGTGGAATAAATTGCCTATGTTGGATTAAAAAAAATGATAAGCTAGTAGCATTGCAATAGGGAGTGGATGGCAAACTGATAACAGGTCCATAGTTACTAGGTATCTTCACCAAAAAGGACTGCAGCATCCACCCCCTTTACAGCACAGTACAGGATCAGCAATTTGTCTACCTACTCTGGGAGTAGAACCCACAGCCTTCTGCATCAAAAGCAAGTACACTACCTGTTGTGCTATTAACAATGCAAGCAGACTCAGCATAAGCAGCACTAAACTTTTGTTCCCCTGCAACTCTCAGCTCCTTGTAAAATCTACTCGACACTCAGCTGTATCTCTGAACTTTGCAGTGCAAGAAATCTGGAGAAAACCACAATTTATTGGGGGGGACAAATCCCAAAAAACAGGGACACATTTTAAACATTGCTTGTATAATGCTGGAAAGTTGCTAGAATAAAATGATGTGTTACCACCATACATTTCACTGCCAAGTCTTGAACCCAGGAGACCCTATGAAAAACAGTCAGAGCAACATACCACTATGCCAAATCAGCTGTTTTGTGAAAGAGAGGAAGACTGAAACTTAGTAAAGCACAAACACCAACGTATTCAGCCCAAAAAATTCAGCCAAGTATGAGACACCGACAAGTTGTTTAAGCGCTTTCATTCACATTTAATACAGAGTGAACTTCTTCAGAAACAACTTCTACATCCTCACAACTCTATTATATACAGATAACAATGACTAAATTTACATAATTGATTGTTATTAACTAATTAAAGGCACATACATAGTATCCCAGTGTGAATACTAATAAATGAACAACAAAATTAAAAATCCTCACATAAAAAAATATTCAAGTATAAAACATAATGATTAATAAAATTGCAATGTCAAAAAAATACTAATATTGTAAATATTTTAAATATAATTTAATAATGTTTTTGCTGTAACTATTTGTTTTCTAAAAAACATTTTAAATTTATTACTTCATTGAGACCCGGGGCACTATCAGCACCTAGGAAAAATTGCCAGAAGGATTCTTTACATTCTAGCAGTAATTTAACATTACCATTAAATGGAATGTTTTGCACACTGTCCATAACAGAAAATGTGAACTTTTTGAAAACACTACAAACAACTGAGTGTCTAGCTAATGCATTATTGGGATCTTTCTTTTTGATGGCTAACAGGTGTTCACGAATTCTGACTTTAAATGCTCTGGTAGTCATACCTACATAGTAGCTTGGACATGTCTGACACTGAGCTACATAAACTACCATCATGCTTTGACACGTGAAAAAATCTTTTGACCAGTGTGTATAGGAAAGGTGTGGAAAATATACAGATGAAGAATTACTAACATATCTACACTGTTTACATGTGTGACAAGAATAAGTCCCTTTGGTGTTTATAATTCGTTTCTTGTCCATAGCATGATTGTCTTTAGCCTCCAAAATGGTTTTTAAATTAACCACCCTTTTGAAAGTGAAATGAGGTGTTCTACCTATAGCATTTGTCAATTCCTGATTACCTAATATTATTTTCCAATTGTCCAAAATTACATCTTTAATCAGCCACATCTCATTACATATGGGTAGAATAAATGCATTTGCAAACTCTTTCTCATAGGTGAGATCAGTATTGTGAGAACAGTTTGATCTAGTCAATAATAATCCTGATTTGACAATAGGTCCTATTCTAGTGTCACGAAGTAAAGAAACTTCCTTTTCAATAGATACCAACCATGATTCTTGGTAACCTCTATGCAAAAAGAAACTTCTCAAAATACTCATTTCTCTCTGGAAAACTTCAGTATCTGATGTTAATATACTCAGGCGAATATATTGACCTTTTATTACTCCCTTCTTCATGTGGTGAGGGTGTAAACTGTTTTGGTGTAAATACTGATTGGCAAAAGTAGACTTCCTATATATTTTACTTGAAAAATTCTGTATAGTAAAATCATAACTCAAAAACAAATCCAAAAAGGAAATACTGGTGCCAAATGCACCAGTGGTGAATTTTAAGAAACTGGTGGTGTTGTTTAGGTACAAAACAAAATTGTTAAATTCTACAGCTGTACCATTCCATAGAAAAAATAGATCAACAATGTAACGGGTGTAGAAAACAATCTTGTCTGAATATACACTATTTTTGACAAACCTGTTTTCCCAGTGAGCCATCACCAGGTTTGCATATGCAGGAGCTACACGTGCACCCATTGCTACACCAGAAATTTGTTTGTAAAAGGTGTTGTTAAATTTGAAAAAATTGTTATCCAGAATTAACTCCATAAGTGTACAAATAGTGTTAATTTTAGTCCCCCCAAAATCAGTATATTTGACAAGATATTCTCTCAAATATTCAATACCAGTGTTGTTGTCTATACTGATATATAATGATTGCACGTCCAAAGTGGCCATTACAAAGTTGGAAACTGGCAACTTTAATTCTTTTAGTTGTTCTAATAAGTGCCAGGAATCCTTCAAGTAGTGCTTTGAACTTTGCACAACTGGATTTAAAATGTAGTCAAGCCAAATTGAAATATTCTCAGTTTTGTATTTTGCTGCCGATATTATAGGCCTGAAAGGAGGCATTAATAAATCTTTTTGAAGTTTTGGTATACCAAACATGTTTCCCATTTTTGGAAACTCTACTTGTAAAAAGCTATAGGTGTTATAATCAATTTCTCCTTGACTGAAAATAGGTTCATAGGTTCATAGATTAGTACTAAGCTAACTGCCCTTGCGAGCCATTTTCCTAATTAGAAAAATTTTTATGAATGTGTGCACAATCCACTACCTTATATGTTTTGTCATCCTTTAGCAGGTACTCCATAGAATGAATGTATTGTGTGTTGTCCATTATAACAATTTTACCCCCTTTGTCTGCCTTCATAACTCTAATTTCTTTATTGGCTTTAAGCTCTTCTAAGGCCAGTAGTTCAGGCTCACTCAAATTATAATGGTTGTTGATAGGATTTATTTTCCTTATAGCATCCTCACTTATATTTTGAAACACATGTAGTGTATTGATGAGTGGAGGGTTGTATGTACTGGCCTTTTTAGGACCTTGGTGAATGTCAATACATTCTAAATCCTGCATAATATATTTCAAATTTAGCTTCCTAAGAGTGAGTCTAAAATCTATAATAGTTCTAGCCTTGTTTATATTATTGGAAGGAATGAAGGAGACCTTTCCTCAGGAGATTGTATGTGTCATTTGAAAAACAGGTTTTGGACAGATTGTGCACTTGTATTTCAAAATCATCGTTACAGTGACAGTTTACCATCTCTTTTTGTTTCTCAACCTCCCTTTGGGTCTGTTCTGCGCAACTTTGGACCAGGTGGGACCCCTTTTGTTTCCCTGTTTGTCCACTAAAAAAGGTCCACCATTGGAAGTCATCTCACTGGGATTGTTAATGACATTCCCATTGTTATTATTGTCATTGTTACTGGAAGAGGCTGGACTGTTGTCTTGATCAATCACGTCTAAAATATCTGTAATGTTCACATTACTATCAGATGTAACTGCTACAGGGTCAATGACATTCATTAATTCACCACTGTTATTAGTTACAGCTTCATTCCTATGCATACTTCTTTTAACATTCCTATCACCATGTATTTTGTCCTTGTTTATGTTCAAGGTATCATTATTATTTTTATAGGGTTTTGAATTTAAAGTGTATGCAGTTCTATTAGTATATGCTGTAATATCACGTGTTAGTTTTCTTTGCTTTCTGCTAATAATGGTAGCTTTCTGTCTGTTTGCTCTCGCCGTAATACCGGCGTACATATCAGAAAGCAACGAGAAACAAGAAAAATGTTTAACTTTTTCATCTAGTTCATAAAGTTTTGTTTTGACAGCTTCAAGTTGAATATTATAGTGTTTGATGAGGATGATCAACATCTTCACACCAAAGTCGTTGAACAAGTCCAAAAGTTCAGTGAAAAGCGTATCGCCGTAAGTCACTGAATTAGGAAATTTAGTGAAACGGAGTCCTTGAGGAACACATTTTCTCTTTACACATTCCGATAAATAGGAAACTTCAATGTCTAATGTCACATAACGTAACATAAGTTTCTCAAGTTCGTAAATACAAGTTTTACAGTTTCTCTGATTATTTAAATCAGAATTAACGACAGTACTTACTGCTTCATTGTCGTCAATAGCTTGAATATTCAAAAACGGATTCTCCGTTTCTCTAGATAAATAATCCATCACACTGTTCGGACCTACGAAAGGGACGTCCATCGGTTCGCCTCCACTTCCGTCATCCTGTGTGCTGGCCAAAATGTTCCGATTATCCACGTTAGCACGCTGATTTTCATCACTAGTAAGCAAGGTGCCTACTTTTAAAGTACCATCAAAACCTTTTCTAATGGCAGATACGATGACATTGGAGAGTTGCTCCTGGAACTGGATAAACCCCTCAGGCTCCGGGTGAATGGATAAATCCAATAAAGCGTCTTCTGACATACTAAAAGGCTCGAAAAATGGACCGAATAGAGGGTGACCAAAAACTCTAAAAACACTTAATAGCACCAAACAAAGTAAAGCACAAACACCAACGTATTCAGCCCAAAAAATTCAGCCAAGTATGAGACACCGACAAGTTGTTTAAGCGCTTTCATTCACATTTAATACAGAGTGAACTTCTTCAGAAACAACTTCTACATCCTCACAACTCTATTATATACAGATGACAGTGAATAAATTTACATAATTGATTGTATTAACTAATTAAAGGCACATACATAGTATCCCAGTGTGAATACTAATAAATGAACAACAAAATTAAAATCCTCACATAAAAAAATGTTCAAGTATAAAAAATAATGACTAATAAAATTGCAGATATCAAAAAACTACTATGATTGTAGATATTTCTAATATAAATTGATAATGTTTTTGTTATAACTATTTGTTTTCTAAAAAACATTTTAAATTTATTACTTCATTGAGACCCGGGGCACTATCAGCACCTAGGAAAAATTGCCAGAAGGATTCTTTACATTCTAGCAGTAATTTAACATTACCATTAAATGGAATGTTTTGCACACTGTCCATAACAGAAAATGTGAACTTTTTGAAAACACTACAGTTTGCTGCCCTTCCCCCCTCACAAAATCATGGTTGAATGGAGCCTCCCCCCTGAAGCCATTCCAATGTCCCATTCCTTGGTTATTTCATCCCATTTACCATAAACACTGTAATGTGCATGCTGCTTTATGTCTGCACTGATTTTGATTTCATTTGAAAGTTTTATTTTGCTTTTTACACCATAAACACTAATAGATATCTGCTAAAAAAAGAATTGCAGTCTCACAATGAAAATAGACTTAGCATTAAAACTTCTCTGCCCTTGAAACTCACATTCATTGAAACAGCACTGAAACCCACATTCAAAGAAAATACATTTTGCCAATGGCAGATAAAGATTAACTTTGGGCTGTTTTCAAATCATAGGCCCCTTGAACACGAAACATACGCATGCTCTTTGATACACCTTTCTGATTGTATTAAATTATGTTCCTTGTACAATACAGTGCAGTTGTTAGAGGGCATTTTAAATTTATTGTTTTAAACATTTTTCCAGTAAACAATGAAACAAAATGCATGCATCAATAATAACAAACTGCCCAGTTCAGAATATTTCCATCATAAAAGTCTACTCAAACTTCTACAGTCCACCAGTACCAGTAAATATGCACAATCGCTGAAGAAGTAAAAGTCATCTAAATAATTCCACATTAAAGAAATCTGTAACTAATGAAGAGGTTGCTGCTAGCAAACAACTTTATATGTCATTGTTTCATCTACAAATAAAGTGCCTGTTGCCCTTGTGGAATAAATTGCCTATGTTGGATTAAACAAAATGATAAGCTAGTAGCATTGCAATAGGGAATGGATGGCAAACTGATAACAGGTTCATAGTTACTAGGTATCTTCACCAAAAAGGACTGCAGCATCCACCCCCTTTACAACACAGTACAGGATCAGCAATTTGTCTACCTACTCTGGGAGTAGAACCCACAGCCTTCTGCATCAAAAGCAAGTACACTACCTGTTGTGCTATTAACAATGCAAGCAGACTCAGCAATAAGCAGCACTAAACTTTTGTTCCCCTGCAACTCTCAGCTCCTTGTAAAATCTACTCGACACTCAGCTGTATCTCTGAACTTTGCAGTGCAAGAAATCTGGAGAAAACCACAATTTATTGGGGGGGACAAATCCCAAAAACCAGGGACACATTTTAAACATTGCTTGTATAATGCTGGAAAGTTGCTAGAATAAAATGATGTGTTACCACCATACATTTCACTGCCAAGTCTTGAACCCAGGAGACCCTATGAAAAACAGTCAGAGCAACATACCACTATGCCAAATCAGCTGTTTTGTGAAAGAGAGGAAGACTGAAACTTAAATGGCTACCATTTAGTGAATTCAGTTCTCATCATAGCTGTCAACCTGTTAGCACAACAAAAAACAGAACAAAGCCAATAATGGGGGAATACAGCCCCCAAACATATTCAGTGAATTCAGTTCTCACCATAGCTCTCACCCTCTTAGCAAAAAACACTTGGACAAAGCCAGTTGTGCATTTTTGCTTTGCACATAAAACCTGGA
>NC_056732.1:1065810111-1065947611 GCF_019279795.1 Protopterus annectens
TCCAAAATTTTGAAGGATGTTCTTCATTGGTGGGAACGCCATAGTTTGACCATCGTATGTCTTTCCTAGCTGACGTTGATATTGTGCCATTGGTATGTGTTCCACAGGTCACCCATTTGTTCCACGGTATGGAAGCGTATGATCCCCATTTCGGTGCTGGCAGATTGAGTGCTGTGTACGCCGGTATTCGCACAGCGGTCTGGCTTTGTATGGGCAGTGTCTACTGTTGTCCCTATCTGTATTTCCTGTGTTATGCCTCACTGCAGCTGTGTGGTTACACCAGGTTCGCGGTTATGGGTGCCATCTTGGTCCTACGCTTGTCCATCCCTAGCGATTGTCTACTGGACACTGGTATGGAGCAGTACACATTTCACACCTGCATTTAGCATTAGCTGGTGGATGCTTTGCACTATCAGTGGGGAGTAAGGCACGTGCTACTCCCACATCCCTCCCACGGTGCGGGACAATGTATTATCTGCCAAAAAACACCGAGCCCCATTTCTGCATACCCAGGATCCCATGGCTGCAACCCTCGACGGTACCCATTACACATCCGGCATAAAAGGGAATGGGATGTGGACGCACCTCTATGGACTCTACAATCTGGGAATATCTGTACATATGTCCTGCATTCCGTGGACAGTTGTCGTCAACCCTGAACACGCTGGGGGTGCATATGTCTGGCTGTACCATAGTCATGGCTGTCAGTTCTTCTGGGTCTCTCGATCGTAGCTGGTTGACATTGCATACGGATGAATCTCTGGGGTCCTACTATGAACACCATTGTGCATATGTACAGTGTAGACCTTGTTGGACTGTGTCCATCTGGCTAGTGGGTTTGACTGCTGCTGTATGTTCCCCAATCGCGGATGTCTGCTTGCTACCCATATTATGTAGTGCTATGTTAACCAGGGTATTCTAAACTGAAACCGGATGGTGTAAATCCAATGATGCAGGCTAGGAGATGCTTTAAGTAATCCTCAAATGTCCCATTAGGATATGTCCGCCACTGTATTGTCAAACTGACAACCAAAACATGTAGATCCTATTAATTCATTGAAGGATGTTCTTTATAAGCGTGAACGCCATAGTTTCAGGATTCTATGACTTTCCTACTTGATGTTGTTGGTGTGCCATTAGTATGTGTTCCGCAGGTCGCCCATTTGTTCCGCGGTATGGAAGCGAGTGATCCCCATTCTCTTTCTGGCAGATTGAGTGCTGTGTACGCCGGTATTCGCACGGCGGTCTGACTTTGTATGTGGAGTCTCTACTGTAGTCCCTATCTGTATTCCCTGTGTTTTGCCTTACTACAGCTGTGTGATTCCACCAGGTTTGCAGTTATGGGTGCCATCTTGGCCGTCGCTTGTCCATCCATGGAACTGCCTAATGGACACTGGTATAGGGCTGTACACATTTCACAGCTGCATTTAGCATTCTCCGTGGATGATTTGCATTATTAGTGGAGTAACGCATATGCCATACCCACATCCCTCACATGGGGCGGACAACGGATCATCTGCCAATCAACACCGAGACCCATTTCTGCATACCCACGATCCCATGGCTGCAACCCTCGACAGTACCCATTGCACATCCTCCATGTGTGCGGAATGGGATGTGGACACTTCTATGGACTGGACAATCTGGGGATTTCTGTGCATATCACCTGCATTTCATGGACAGTTGTTATCAACCTTGAACACGCTGGTGGTGCATATATGTAGCTGTGCCGTAGTCACGGCTGTCACTTCATCTGGGTCTCCGATCGCAGCAGGTTGGCATTGTCGGATAAATTTTGGGTCCTACAATGGACACCAATGTGCATATGTAAAGTGTAGAACTTATTGGACTGTGTCCATCTGGCCAGTGGGTTTGACTGCTGCTGTATGTTCAGCAATCACGGATGTCTGTTTGAGTACCCATATTATGTAGTGCTACGTAAACCGGGTTTTCCGCCACTGAACCCAAATGGTGTAATTCCAATGATGCAGGCTAACAATTGCTTTAACTAATCCGCAGATATCCCATTGGGACATTCCCGCCTCTGTATTGTCAAATTAACACAAACAAAACATGTAGATCCTATTAATTCATTGAAGGATGTTCTTTATATGTGTGTACACCATAGCTTAAACATCCTATAACCTTTCTAGTTGACGTTGTTGGTGTGCCATTAGTATGTGTTCCACAGGTCGCCCATGTGTTCCGCGGTATGGAAGCGAGTGATCACCATTCTCTTGCTGGCAGATTGAGTGCTGTACGCCGGTATTCGCCGCGGTCTGACTTTGTATGTGGAGTCTCTACTGTAGTCCCTATCTGTATTCCCTGTGTTTTGCCTTACTACAGCTGTGTGATTCCACCAGGTTTGCAGTTATGGGTGCCATCTTGGCCGTACGTTTGTCCATCCTTGGGAAATGCCTACTGGACACTGGTGTAGGGCTGTACCCATTTCACAGCTGCATGTAGCATTCTCCGGTGGATGATTGTCATTATTGGTGGGGGGTAAGGCATGTTCTATACCCACATCCCTCCCACGGGGCAGGACAACGGATTATCTGCCAAACAACACCGAGCCCCATTTCTGCATACCCACGATCCCATGGCTGCAGCCCTCGACGGTACCCATTATACATTCTTCATGTGTGCGGAACTGAGATGTGAACGCACATCTATGGACACGGCCATATGGGTATTTCTGCTCATATGTTCTGCGTTTCATGGACACCTGTCATCAACCTTAAACACGCTGGTGGTGCATATGTCTAACAGTGCCGTAGTCATGGCTGTTATCAGCGTCGCTTCCTCCATCACGTTTATCTTGCTTAGGGCTAAATGTTTGGGTCCTACAATGGACACCAATGTGCATATGTAAAGTGTAGAACCTGTTGGACTGTGTCCATCTGGCCAGTGGGTTTGACTGCTGCTGTATGTTCCCCAATCGCGGGTGTGTGTTTGACTACACATATTATGTAGTGCTACGACATCCAGGTCTTTCAAACCTGACACCGAATGGTGTACATCCAAAGATGCAGGTTAGCAACTGCTTTACATAATCCTCTGAAGTCACAATACAAAATATCCGCCACTGTATTGTCAAACTAACACCACCATGACATGTGGATCCTATTAATTCATTGAAGGATGTTCTTTATATGTGGGTACGCCGTAGCTTGACCATCCCATAACCTTCCTAGTTGACGTTGGTGGTGTGCCATTACTATGTGTTCCTCAGATCGCCCATTTGTTCCGCAGTATGTAAGCGAGTGAACCCCATTTTCTTGCTGGCAGATTGAGTGCTGTCGCACGCCGGTCTGGCTTTGTATGGGGGGTGTGTACTATGGTCCCTATCTGTATTTTCTGTGTTATGCCTTACTGCAGCTGTGGAATTACACCGGGTTTGCAGTTATGGGTGACCATCTTGGTCGTACGTTTGTCCGTCCATGGGAAATGCCTACTGGACACTGGTATAGGGCTGTACACATTTCACAGCTGCATTTAGCATTCTCCGGTGGATGATTTGCATTATTAGTGGGGAGTAACGCATGTGCTATACCCACATACCTCCCACGGGCGGTAACGGATTATATGCCAATCAACACCGAGCCCCATTTCTGCATACCCACGATCCCATGTCTGCAACCTCGACGGTACCCATTGCACATCCTTCATGTGCGGGAATGGATGTGGACGCCGCCTATGGACTCGGCAACCTGGGGAGTCCTATTCATATGTCCTGCATTTCATGGACACTTGTCATCAACCTTGAACACGCTGGTGGTGCACATATCTAGCTGTGCCGTAGTCACGGCTATCAGTTCTTCTGGGTCTCTAGATCGCTGCCTGTTCACATTGCATACGGATACATTTTTTGGTCCTACAATGGATACCAATGTGCATATGTAAAGTGTAGAACTTATTGGACTGTGTCCATCTGGCCAGTGGGTCTGACTGCTGCTGTATGTTCAGCAATCATGGATGTCTGTTTGAGTACCCATATTATGTAGTGCTACGTAAACCGGGTTTTCCGCCACTGAACCCAAATGTTGTAATTCCAATGATGTAGGCTAACAATTGCTTTAACTAATCCGCAGATATCCCATTGGGACATTCCCGCCTCTGTATTGTCAAATTAACACGAACGAAACATGTAGATCCTATTAATTCATTGAAGGATGTTCTTTATATGTGGGTACGCCATAGCTTAACCATCCTATAACCTTCCTAGTTGACGTTGTTGGTGTGCCATTAGTATGTGTTCCGCAGGTCGCCCATTTGTTCCGCGGTATGGAAGCGAGTGATCCCCATTCACTTGCTGGCAGATTGAGTGCTGTGTACGCCGGTATTCGCACGGCGGTCTGACTTTGTATGTGGAGTCTCTACTGTAGTCCCTATCTGTATTCCCTGTGTTTTGCCTTACTACAGCTGTGTGATTCCACCAGGTTTGCAGTTATGGGTGCCATCTTGGCCGTACGTTTGTCCATCCATGGGAACTGCCTAATGGACACTGGTATAGGGCTGTACACATTTCACAGCTGCATTTAGCATTCTCCAGTGGATGATTTGCATTATTAGTGCGGAGTAACGCATATGCCATACCCACATCCCTCACACGGGGCGGGACAACGGATCATCTGCCAATCAACTCCAACACCCATTTCTGCATACCCACAATCCCATGGCTGCAACCCTTGACAGTACCCATTGCAAATCCTCCATGTGTGCGGGAATGGGATGTGGACGCACATCTATGGACTCGACAATCCGGGGATTTCGGTGCATATGTCCTGCATTTCATGGACAGTTGTCATCAACCTTGAACACGCTGGTGGTGCATATATGTAGCTGTGCCGTAGTCACGGCTGTCACTTCATCTGGGTCTCCCGATCGCAGCCGGTTGACATTGCGTACGGATAAATTTTTGGGTCCTACAATGGACACAAATGTGCATATGTAAAATGTAGAACATGTTGGACTGTGTCCATCTGGCCAGTGGTTGTGACCGCTGCTGTATGTTCCCCAATTGCGGATGTGTGTTTGACTACACATATTATGTTGTGCTACGAAACCCATGTTCTACTACGATTAACCCAAATGGTATTAATGTAATGCTGCAGGTTGGCAACTGCTTTAAGTAATCCTCAGAAGGCCCAGTAGGACATATATGCCACTGTATTGTCAATATAACACAGCCAGAACATGTAGACCCTATTGATTCATTGAAGGATGTTCTTTATAAGCGGGAACGCCAGTGTTTAAACATCCTATGACCTTCCTAGTTGACGTTGTTGGTGTGCCATTGGTATGTGTTCCACTGGTCACCCATTTGTTCCGCAGTATGGCAGCGAGTAATCCCCATGTTGTTGCTGGCAGATTGAGTGCTGTGTACGCCAGTATTCGCACAGCGGTCTGGATTTCTATGGGGAGTGTCTACTGTAGTTTCCATCTGCATTTCCTGTGTTATGCCTTACTGCAGCTGTGTAATTCCACTGGGCTTGCAGGTATGGGTGCCATCCTGGTCGTAGGCCTGTCCATCCATGGGGATTGCCTACTGGACACTGTTATGGCCTGTACACATTCCACACCTGCATTTAGCATTATCTGGTGGATGCTTTGCATTATTAGTGGGGAGTAGGTCATGTGCTACACCCACATCCCTCCCACGGGGCGGAACAATGGATTATCTGCCAAACAACACCGAGCCCCATTTCTGCATACCCAAGATCCCATGGCTGCAACCCTCGACAGTACCCATTACACATCCTTCATGTGTGCAGGACTGGGATGTGGATGCACATGTATGGACACGTCGATCTGGGGATTTCTGTTCATATGTCCTGCATTTCATGGACACCTGTCATCAACCATAAACACGCTGGTGGTGCATATGTCTAACTGTGCCGTAGTCACGGCTATCGCATCATCTGGTGGTTGGAAACGGCTGGATGGAGTTCTGTTAGAAGGTATTTTTGGGTCCTACAATGGACACAAATGTGCAGATGTAAAGTTAGATGTTGCTGGACTGTGTCCAACTGGCCAGTGGTTTTGACTGCTGCTGTATGTTCCCCAATCGCGGATGTCTGTTTGACTACCCATTCTACGTGGTGCTACGTAAACCAGGTGTTTTAGAACTGTGAATAAATGGTGTATATCTAAAGATGCAGGTTAGCAACTGCTTTAAATAAACCTCAGACGTCCCAATAGGACATATCCGTCACTGTATTTTCAACATAACACCACCGGAACATGTTGATCCCCTATGTATTCATTGAAGCATGTTTTATTTATAGGTGGGGACGCCATAGTTTGCATATCCTAGTTGACGTTGTTGGTGTGCCATTAGTATGTGTTCCACAGGTCGCCCATCTGTTCCGCAGTATGGTAGCGAGTGTTCCCCATTTTGTTGCTGGCAGATTGAGTACTGTGTACGCCGGTGTTCGCACGGCGGTCCAACTTTGTATGGGGAATGTCAACTGTAGTCCCTATGTGTATTTCCTGTGTAATGCCTTACTGCGGCAGTGTAATTCCACTGGGTTTGCAGTTATGGGTGCCATCTTGGTCGTACGCTTGTCCATCCATGTGAATTGCCTACTGGACACTGGTATAGGGCTGTACACATTTCACACCTGCATTTAGCATTCTCCGGTGGATGCTTTGCATTATTAGTGGGGAGTAAGGCAGGTACTACGCCCACATCCCTCCCATGGGGCGGGACAACGGATTACCTGCCAAACAACACCGAGCCCCATTTCTGCATACCCAAGATCCCATGGCTGCAACCCTCGACAGTACCCATTACACATCCTTCATGCGTGACTGGGATGTGGACGCACATGTATGGACACGTCGATCTGGGTATTTCTGTTCATATGTCCTGCATTTCATGGACACTTGTCATCAACCTTAAACAAGCTGGTGGTGCATATGTCTAACTGTGCCGTAGTCATGGCTATAGCATCATCTGTTGTTCTGAAACGGCTGGAGGGAGTTCTGTTAGAAGGTATTTTTGGGTCCTTCAATGGACACCAATGTGCATATGTAAAGTTAGATGTTGCTGGACTGTGTCCAACTGGCCAGTGGTTTTGACTGCTGCTGTATGTTCCCCAATCGCGGATGTCTGTTTGACTACCCATTCTACGTGGTGCTACGTAACCAGGTGATTTAGAACTGTGAACAAATGGTGTACATCCAAAGATGCAGGTTAGCAACTGCTTTGGATAAACCTCAGACGTCCCAATAGGACATATCCGTCACTGTATTTTCAACATAACACCACCGGAACATGTTGATCCCCTATGTATTCATTGAAGCATGTTTTCTTCATAGGTGGGAACGCCATAGTTTACATATCCTAGTTGACGTTGTTGGTGTGCCATTAGTATGTGTTCCACAGGTCGCCCATCTGTTCCGCAGTATGGTAGCGAGTGCTCCCCATTTTGTTGCTGGCAGATTGAGTGCTGTGTACGCCGGTGTTCGCACGGTGGTCCGACTTTGTATGGGGAATGTCAACTGTAGTCCCTATGTGTATTTCCTGTGTTATGCCTTACTGCGGCTGTGTAATTCCACCGGTTTGCAGTTATGGGTGCCATCTTGGTCGTACGCTTGTCCATCCATGAGAATTGCCTACTGGACACTGGTATAGGGCTGTACACATTTCACACCTGCATTTAGCATTCTCCGGTGGATGCTTTGCATTATTAGTGGGGAGTAAGGCAGGTGCTACGCCCACATCCCTCCCACGGGGCGGGACAACGGATTACCTGCCAAACGACTCCGAGCCCTGTTTCTACATACCCAGGATCCCTTGGCTGCAACAGTCGACAGTACCCATTACACATCCTTCATGTGTGCGGGACTGGGATGTGGACGCACTTCTATGGACTCGGAACTCTGGGGATTTCTGTGCATATGTGCTGCATTTCATGGACAGCTATCATCAACATTGAACACGCTTGCGGTGCATATGTCTAGCTGTGCTGTGGTCATGACTATCGGTTCTCGTGTGTGGACGATGAAGGCTGGCACGCATTCCGTATGGGAAAATTTGTGGGTCCTACAATGGACACCAATGTGCATATGTAAAGTGTAGAGCTTGTCGGACTGTGTCCGTGTGGCCAGTGGTTTTGACTGCTGCTGTGTGTTCACCAATCGTGGATGTCTGCTTGACCACCCATAGTGTGTAGTGCTACGGAAACCATGTTTTCCGAAACCGGAACCAAATGGTGTACATCCAATGTTGCAGGTTAACAACCGCTTTAATTAATCCCCAGAGGTCCCGGTTGGGAAGTATCGCCACTTTATTGTCGGAATGACACCTCCATACTAGGTAAATCACGGGCACTTTGGCCCGGTCTTACCGGCCATTTGCAAGTGTAATTAGCAGACACGTGTCAATACATGTATAATAATACATATTGTCATACCGAAGTTAATCTATGTTATTTGGACAATGGCTTCTGCTATTGACATCCGTTGCTGTGGGTGTTGCCGGTTACCATACACATGGCTTTCTCAAAGGCCGAATTCACAATTCTGAACACTACTGTGGTCTCCTTTAAGGACCCTGAGCCAGTGGTCAACAGTACTGCAGCCACTGCATCACTTACATATGCCGTCTACCGGTACCTACAGGACTGCATGGATCAGGCATTCCCTTACCCAACTGTGGTTCATTGTACCAATGCCAAGCATCCAGTGTGGTGTACCCCAGCCATACACAAGCTGTACAATGAGAGGAGGTGGCTACTACAAGGCAGGGCAGACACCTTGTGAGGTATGACACCCTTGCTCATTATATGTGTAGAGCTACAGGCTGTCATGACATGGTCTGGGGCAGGTTCCACAGATATATCTCCATGGACCTGGCAGACAATCATACATCCTTCATTTGCTATGCTGGACACCTGGGAGGTAACTCACACATATGCTCTGACTGGGTTCACAATGATGTGGAGTTTACTGAACATACACACATTGCCAACATACGGGCTGACAGGTTCGGTGAAGACATCTCCACCCCCCCCCATGTGGAGAGATGTCTGTACCAGCGGTTTGTGGTCCCCGAATGTTCTGTGACTCACGGGTGGGACATGCTCTCTCCAGGGTAGTGAACATAGCATCCATGGGACCAGCTGGTGTCCCGACTGTGTACTCCGCGATCTCATTGAGGAATTAGACCCACAGTTAGGACAGTTGTTTATTCTTAGCCTCACCTCGGGTAACGTACCCAGGTTGTGTCGCACGGCGACTGTAGTCCCACTTCACAGGGCCAGTGCCTCCACTGACCCTGGTTATTACTGTCCCATTACCATGAGGAGACCTATCTGCAAAGACATGGGGAGGGATCATACTGCGGCTCGTAGATGACGACATAGGGGACCTGCATACTTTGCATCCAACCCGGTTTGGCTTGGTCAGGGGTGGTTCATGCATTTAAATACTGGTTGACGTTTTAGGGACAGTCACCGAGGCCATTGATGGGGGTCTTGCAGTCCATACAGCCTACCTCGACCTGGCAAAGGCCTTCAACACAATACCCCCCTCGGGTATCATTGATAAACCCATCGGCTTGGATGTGAACACGTACATCGCAGGATGGGTTGCAAACTGGCTAGGTGACACAACCCACGCGGTCATAGTTGCTGGCAGCATGTCGGACCTACTGCCTGTCGCAGGCGGTGTCCCACGGGGCTCTGCCCTGGGTCCACTCTTTTTCTACATCTACATTTCCACAGTACAGGCACACACAGGGGTGTTATGGCTGACATTGTTTGTAGATGACTGCGAACCGGGTGCCATAGTGGGACGGACATCTGACACAGATATCCTTCAAAGGGGCCTCCCAGATATGCATATCTGCTGTCAAGGACATGGCCTACAGCTAAATGCCAGGTAATGCAAAGTCATACCCGTCGAGGAGAATGAGGTCACCCCTGTCCGGCATATGGGTGGCAGTCCACTGAGCACAGGGGTAATTACCAGGGATCTGTGGACCCAGGTTGTCGGTCACCATTCGTTCGACACACACATTGCTATCGTGGTTCGGTAGGACTTCTACATTGCCCACCTGTTCGTGCAGGGATTCACATCTAGATCAGGGTAGGTCATTGTCTCCTTGTACTCATTATGTGTTACACCTATGATTGAGTACATTGCCCCATTCGGAGGGTATCTGACCCGACACCTACAGCAGCTGGGAAGGCCCCATAGGTTAATCGTCAGACAGATGCAGGGTGTCAGGGATTTGTGTTATGCTGCCCCACTGTTAGGACTCCTGCTCTATTCAGTCACATACCTCTTGTTCGGTGTTGACCTGTGCCTGACATACGAGGCCATGTCGACCCATATTTGATGACTATGCTTCACCTACTGGATCTACATCCCTCGGAACCACAAGGGCAGGTGACGTGAACCTTGACGCGGTCATTAATAGGATGTGTTGGAGTGACACATACGTCACCCAGACACTCACTATGCTGTGGATCTACATCACAGTACATGTGAGGCAGAGATCCTTGCTAGCCTTGTTCGAGGGGGATCTTGTCCATTGGATGGGGGATTGCAGATATACCCCAGGGATTACATCATTGTCCCTGCTTGACAGAGGTACAGCAATATAATAGGCATTTTATCTCTGGACCGGAAGGTTGGCAAAGGAATCCTAACTATGGCCTAGGGTTATGGCTGACCTTGGGTAGATAGCCTACCCTGTACCTATGGACCTATGAACCTATGTTCATAGTTTGTCCCATTTACACTTGTCTATCCCCTATCCTCTTTCTCATGTGTATATTTCTGTGGTACGTGATTGACCTCTGTATTACCTGCAGGTATGCTGTCTACAGTGCATATACATCACGGTTGATTACAGTGTATCTGTGTCCCTACCACTGTGATACTGAGGACTACCATATATCCTTCACAGCATTACATGCATATGTCCATTCTATTATTCTTTGGCCTATGGGGGGGTGTTAAGGCAACGGTTACACGTGTCCCTGTTTGTGCGCGTCATGGTGGTCTTTGACCAGCCTCCGTTGCGGTCGTGGGATGGACGGTAGTGTTGGTGTGTGTTTGGCATGTGTTTTCACTGCCGGTACATCTGTGGGAGGTGTGGTTGGCACATGTTCCTCTTTGCAGGGGGCCCCATCCTGGAGTTTTGTGTCATGCATCTACACTTGGCACGTGCCATATGTCCTGTGCTATTCCCACAGTCGTGTATGCCTTCATGCATTACTACTGCGTGTTACTGGCTGTTTGTATGTGGTACACATGGCGATTGTGGTGGTTGGCTTGGCCTATTCCCATGCTATGACATACACATCTGTCAATTAAGTTGTTAAAATCAGACTGTAACACTCATTAGGCTTTTCAAAATGACAGTCAATAACACAGGAAGCTCAGTTTCACAACGTTTTAATAGTGTACACCAGGAGGCAAATAACTATGCAGTACAAGTATAGAGTTTTGTCTGACTCTATACAGGAAGCAGCTTGGTTTATATTGTGTTTACAATCAGCTTTTGCCCACCTTAATGATGTGGTCAGTCACAGGGCATTTACATCACTATAGTCCACAATATTCTATTCATACGAAGGTGCTAAGGTAATGCTTATTAAATGTTTTCCCATGAGAATAGCACAGCCTTGCAAGGCACCTGGTCAATTACAATGTCCTTCTGTAAATGTTGCTCTTTCAAGGTTCCAAGCCTGTTCAGATACAATAGTCAGTTCATTTCCTAATACGTTCCTTTGTCTCTCTGGTGAGCAGCTGTACTCTATCTTCGATAGAGCTCACAAGGCCATCCTCCTCAGTGGAAGGAAGAAAGATATACATGTACATACATTTATTATTCTCTAACCCAGCAGATAATTAATGCTGACTGACATAAGCCTGCTGAACTGGTTACTGCCAGGGTCAGAGTTCAATCACACTGCAGCTATGCTTCAGGCAATTACATGCAAGATCATTTCTACTGCCATATTGTAAAATAGAATAAAATGCATTATATACTATTTGCTTCTAAACTAGCACTTCATATATGTTTAGATATATATATTTTCTAACATTCTCCCTCCTTTTAATGCTTTTTATTCTATCCAGAAACATAAACAACATTATTTCATTCCCTAGCCTCTTCCTTTCTAGAACTTTTAACTAGGCAAGTCATTTGTTTTACATTTCAGAAAGAATTTCATTTGGTATTGACAGATTCAAATCCAGGTCTTGATACCTAGTCTCGGTTACAGATATGTCAACAAAGTCCCTAACTAATCCTTTCATACAGGGTATCCCGCAACAGACACATGCTCCCAATATGAGCAAAACAACACAAATGGCAATCAAGATATTCATTAGGATTGAACCCCATCCTCAAAATGGATTCTGGAAAAAGTTTGTCAGTGGGTTTGGGCCTGGTTCTGCCATGGCTGATACCTGCTGTATTACCTCTAGGTGGTCGTTGATCTCGTGCTTCTTATCTGGTATTTACGCACAGCATTCTTCTTTGATAAGCGCGTACCACCTCTCGCCGCCAGGGTGCAGTCAAGAGCCATTCGATTTTGCAGCACAACAGTTCTCATTGCATTCAGTTCATCAGTCACAAGTTCGAGAGCGGAAAGGTCGCATTGCTCATTACTTCGAGAGGTTTTGACAACTTCCTCAGTTCCCAGATTGATTTGACTGCTCCATAGGCTGTGATTATTCCAGCCCAGGATATGACACTGTCACTCAAGTCCATATGAGTCAATTTTCCTTTATCTCTTACGGATGAATGATCTTTCCAACCAGCTTCGATTTTACCCACTGGATTAGTAGGTTTCTCAACTGAGTTCCCAGTTCTTCGTGCTATATCTCTTACATTTCGTATCTTACCCAGAGGCAATTCTGCCGTATGTCTTATGGCTGGAACCAGATAACCCAAAAAACAACTGCCGGACCAATTCTCAGGTAACCATTGATATGCTTTTTTCCCACAAACAAAATAACAATATTCTACTTTAGTACTGATGCGGGTTAACTCTGAATGAAACATTTTCCTGTCTATAACAGACAACTGTTTATACAATTCAGGATTTTTCTGCACATCTTTCAACGTTGTTCTCATTAAGCTTACATACTCCTATATCGTGCTACAACTAGTACTCTCATCTTTGGCTTTTAGATAACATTTGTAAGACACAGTTATGTTACAATCACTCCAACCAACTTGGAGTGTATCATTTTTATAGAGACAAACAATTCCTTTTTGTGTAACAGGTAAGTACAGTGCCACTTTGTCCTGTGATCTCACAGAACCTGTATCACAAAGTAGATTTTCACAGGTCTCATTTATCCCCAAGGGGACAGCAGACATCAAATGTCCTCCATATGCTGTAGGTATGGCAGTACAAACCCAGATATTTGAAATGTTCATAGTCTCTACATACACATGCTTCATGGCTAGGTATGTGTTAAAGTTGGGATGCCAATCTGTGGCCAGTTCATCACGTTTCATCATTTATATCTGTGTAGTTATATGCAGGAAAGATCCCAGCAAAAGAAAAGTCACCACAAACATGGTTGATAGGTGTATGATCAGTAGGACAGTAAACCAATGTCTTTGGGGTTGCTTTGTATTTTCATACACTCTGGCCCTGGTCATTCTGTCTCTGTGGTATATCGGCTACGAAATGTTTCTAAAACTGAATATTCTTCACCGGTTTGCAATGGGTCAGGTGAACCCAGGACGACCTCTCCGCAACCTTTACTGCAGTGGGCATTGTCAACAGTACCTGGTACAGACCTTCCCACATTGGACTCGTCCAGTTATTTATTTGGATAACTTTCAACTACACCCAGGATCCTGGAGTCAGCACTGCGTCCGGCTTCATTTGTTCTTTATCTGAAAAAGAGTTTAACTGAAAAACAATCTTATTGGTTAACAATCCTTTCATATAACTGGCTAATGAGCCATCGACCTCCAGCTCTGCAGGCATGAGAGCTTTCCACTGTGGCACATAATATGCCCTTCCAAATACTACTTCAAAGGGGGTCACACCCTTTACATTTGGAACTGTTCTCATGCTCAGCAATGCTAGAGGTAGACAGAAAATCCAATTCTTCTGAGCCTCACTCATCAACTTCCTCAACTTATTTTCTAAATCCCATTGTACCTCTCCACCAGTCCTGCTGACTGTGGGTGGTATGCGCATTGATTCTTCATGGAAATCCCAAAGAATCTCCCAGATTACTGGATTGTCTGGTTCTCAAACTGTGTTCCATTATCACTATAGATTCTTTCCAGTATGCCAGATCTAGGGATTATTTCTTTTACTAGGGCCTTTGCCGCTGTTGCTGCATCTGGATTCCTGGTTGGGAAAGCTTCTACCCATTTTGAAACATATCTATAATCACTAAACAGTATTTCTTCCCTTCACATTTATTCAGCTCTATAAAATCCAGACAAATAGTATGGAACGGATATGGTGGTGTAGGGAAACCCCCTCGCTTCGGTTGGAAAGCTCCCTGTGCATGATGTTTACTGCAAATATGACATGCTGCATAAACTGTTTGTGTGTAGTTCGTAATTCCGTATGGTGGGAATATTCTGTTAACTTACTGTACCATCCCCCCTGTTGAGACATGGCTCTGCCCATGGCTCAACACAACCGCATATCTAATTAAATTAGACGGTAATATTGGCTTTTTCTCTTTAGAGATGTACAGTCCGTCTTCAAGGATTGCTCCTCGTCTTACCCACTTCTGTTTTTCTGCTTTCGTAGTTAATGTTTGCATTGTTGTAAACATTTCTAAATCTAACATCTCTGAGGGTTGTAATTCCTCATTCAAAAAGACAGTTTCTGAGTGTGAGGCTGCTTGTTTTGCAGCTGCATCAGCTCATGCATTACCTTTCGAAATCTTATCCTGTTGCTTTGTATGAGCTGCACATTTACAAATAGCTACTTTAGTAGGTAACTGAATGGAATCTAATAAATTCAAGATGAATTGCGCATGATTAATCGGTTTACCAGTGGATGTTATCATTCCCCTATTCTTCCACTGCTGCGCAAAAACATGCACTGTAGAGAAAGCATACTGACTATCAGTATATATGTCCACACATCTGTTTTCCGCTAGAGTGCAAGCACGTGTTAAAGCTATCAATTCTGCTGCTTGAGCAGGCAAGTTATGCTGCAGGGGTTGGGCTTCTACAATCTCAATATCAGTAACTACTGCATAACCTACTAGATTCTTTCCTGTAGGAAGCTTTCTACATGATCCGTCCACATAAAATGTCACCTCTGCATCATCTAAGGGTATATCAGTAAGATCCTGTCTGGGTAAAATTATTTGCTCCATTTCCTGTAGGCAACTGTGTGGTGTGCCATCCACAGGAGTCGGAAGTAACGTTGATGGATTTAATGTTGTACAACGTTCAATCACCATATGAGGTTGACTCAGGAGTATGGTCATACAAGACAGATGTCTAGCACGGGACAGGAATGCTATTTCCTCTTGCAGCTAAATTATCGCAACTGCATGAGGCACTCTCAAAGTGAGAGTGTGGAATAATACCATTGATGCCGAAGCCTGTACTGCCATAGCAGCTGCAACAACTGCCTGTACACACTGTGGCAATGACCGTACCACTGGGTCCAACTGCGATGAGTAGTAAGCTATGGGGCGTGTCTTACTTCCATGCTGTTGCGTCAAGACTGACGTCATATATCCCTGCTTACAATCTACAGTCTGAAGACATCTCTTATGATTATTCGGGAGCCCTAAAACTGATGATGAAGCTATCAATCGTTTTAGTCTGCAGAAAGCTGTTTCTGCTACTGGAGTCCAATGTAGTATATCATGTGCTGCCATAGGTGTATTAAAGATTAAAGCAGCCAATACAGCCGATTCCAAAGCATAGTTTGGTATCCAGCTTCGACAAATGTTAGTCGTCCCCAGGAAGGACATCATTTCCTTCTTGGTAGTTGGCTTGGGTGCTTGTAAAATTGCTGCCTTCCTATCTTCATCTAATGTTCTACCCTCCTTGGATACCACATATCCCAGGTGCTTGACCTGTATTCTCCAAAGTTGCAATTTATGCTTGTTTACTTTATGTCCCTGTTATGCTAAGTATTTCGATAATGCTATTGTAGCTTCCCTACATTGCTGCTGGGTAGGGCCACAAGCAGGATGTCATCCACATAAAGTAGAACTTGACTGCCCCCGGGTGGAGTAAACCCCGCCAGGTTGCTAGCCATCTCCTGTGCAAATATTGTTGGACTTTCACAGTATCCCTGCGGTAGCCGAGTATAGGTGTATCTGTTACCCTGAATGTAAAAGCAAACCAATACTGACTATCTGGATGTATAGGTATTGAAAAGGAAGCATAGCTTATATCTACCACGGTAAAATACTTCTGTTGTGGCTTCATATCATTCAATATAGTGTGTGGGTCTGGCACCATCGGTGCCCTAGGTATTATTGCATGATTTACAGCTTGTAAATCCTGTACCATCCGCCATTCCCCGTTTGCTTTTCTAACAGGAGATAGAGGGGTATTGCATGGTGAATCTAAAGATTCTACTAGTATCCCTTTCTTGAGTTGTGCCGCTATGATAGGCTTGATTCCCTGCTCTGCATCCTTCCTCAAAGGGTATTATTTCTTTTGCGGTCTAAATGCTGAATTCGGTGTAATGGTTACTGGACGTGCTGTCCGAATAAGCCCTACATCTGATTTCCCTGTTGACCAAAGAGTGCTTGGTATGTCACACAAGGCTCTCTTCTTCTTTTAACAGGAACACCAATCAGCTGTCCTCACTCTGCTGTAAGTGTACAGCTGGACGTGCTTGAGTTAGCCAATTTAAGTTTTGCTTCTGTATTCCCTGTTGTGACAATTCTATGTTGATTTGCCTTTCCCATCTTGTCACTTTTTCACCCAGGTCCACCCATCTGACATTTTTATGTTTGGTTACACTGACATGTGGTGGCCTGTTGGACTTATATAGTCCCATGAATTCCTGAGGTAATGAACAACTCAGCACACTATTACCCTCAGTATCCCAGTACAAGGTTCGTAACACTAGTCTATTGGCAGGATGTCTGCACAATGTTTGCTCATATTCCTTATCAGGCCCTGGTGTGCTACAATAGTACAGAGTACAATGTAACAAATGCTGCTGATCAATGTGAAGGAGCGCACTTACTGATGGCTACGTTCATCAGTTCCTCGGTTACTGCCCCTGGACCAGTTGTGACGAGGTCCTGGCTGTACCAATAATGGGATTCACCCTCCGATCGCACCACAAAAGTATCCATTTGCCTTTGTGCCTCCATACCCTTCTTGGTAGGGACTACTGCTATGCCAAAGAGCTGCATAATGTCTCTCCCCAGTAAATTTACTGGACATTTTGCAGAAAGTACTATTTTACTTCTCTGGGTCATACCTGAAACAGGGTCAGTTATTGCTATATCATGGGAAAGTGGTTCCCTGTATAGCTGCCCATTTGCTGCTTTCACTAATATGTAGTCAGGTGATTCTGAGTGTTCCGGTAACTTTGAAGGGTGTATCAAAGTTCGTGATGCTCCTGAATCACACAGGAATCTCACATCCTTCCCCTCCACCAGAAGTGTAACTTCCGGTTTTGTGTCCACCAAATAGAGCTCCAAGCTCAACAAGGCTAATTCTAAAACTTAGTTTTCCTCATTTTCTACATCTGTTTGCACTTCCTTTATTCCTTCTACTTCGTTTACATTTTCTCCCTGCCCATTAGTCTCTCCTGATGACTGTTGAACGTTATGACTGTCATATAGTCAATCCTCATCACTCCTATCCTTCCCTTCCGTAGACGTTTTTTTATTCAACCTGCAATCCCATGCTAAATGTCCCCTCTTCCCGCAGTTAAAGCACTCACCTTTTCTCTTTCTTTCCTCAAACACCTCCGAGTCTCTGTCAGAGCGTTTATTGCCCTGAGTGTTTCTCTTACCCTTTTTACCTGACTGTACTACAACGACTTCTGCTCCATCTTCAGCTGTGAAGACCTGCGTCTTCCTTTTCTTCTTACTGTTAAGATGTCTTTCAGCATGCCTAGCATACTCCAGTAAGGCTTGTAGCCTACTGCTCGGTGATCTATCATATGCTTTGTAATATAGCTACCGATAGGGCAATGCAACCTTTCAAAATGCATTTTTCAACTGTTGTTCATATGAACTATCATTTTCTGATTTGCAGGAATAGGCATACCACTATGGTTATTGAAACATTCCAATAATCTACCATAGTATCCATCTACAGTTTCATTATCTTGTTGTATGCACTGATTAATACAGGTCCAATCTGCTCTAGGTTTCCATTTTTCAGTAATTCGGTCCGTAAGACCCTTCAACGTGGTGTCTACTTCTGCGTCACTATGTGGGAGTGGTTTAAGTTGTGCGTCATGAGCATTCCAGACGCAACAAACCATGTGCCAGTCTGGACCTATAATTTGTCTAATCACCTTCTCTACTTCTTCCCCATTTAAGTGGTAACTCATTCGCATACCTTGTAAATGTTGTATAAACTTTTCATGATTACTTTGTGGATGGGGAATTCCCTTTGTAACTTTATGGATATCTTCCGGTGTCCATGGTCTATACACTAGGAGAGTTGGGTCCTGGCCTTCCTGTCCTGCCTGAGGGTTCGGTACTTCAATTAATTGACAGATTTCCTCACTCTGTTCTAGTGACTCTCTTCTTAGTTGAGTGTCCCTAGGTGTTTTACGTGTTCGGGATCTAGTTTCAATAGCTTCTCTTACAAATGGTTGTTGTAATACCTCTGTTGCCACAGGATAATGTGGGGGGGGGACTAGCCTGCCCTCCCGCTTCATATCCTGGATGTGGTATCGGAGGGGGTGGTGGGGGAGGGGCCATCGCTACTACTGTATTATTATCTTCTTTGTCTAAGTATGATGCTTTCGCATTTTTAGTCTTCTGTTCCCTTCGGTTCACTTCCTCAATCCACCTATGTGCTTGAGGAATACCCAAATGTCGCTGTTTTTTCGCCTGACCATCGGCGTCACATTTTAAGTGTTTCAAAAGTTTCACTAACGATATTTTGTCTAATATACCATCAAAGTCATATTTATTAACCCATTTTGCAAAATATCTCACATTATCTGCTCTCTGCAATTGCATATACTTCGCATCATCCGTCAAGGGCGGATCTCGCGATCTCTTAGTGCACTGATTTCCCATGTCTTCAAAAAGACTGTTACATAACCCTTCTCTCGTACCACGTGGTATCTCCTTCCCTGTATCCACTGTAGTGTCTAGAATGACTGTTTACTCTGCTCTGTGTTTCCCTGATCTATTACCAAATGTAACACTACTTCAATTCGTTCTCGACCTGCTATCACAAATCTTAACAACAACACAATGTAAACTGGTCCCTGATCTAAAACAGAGACAAAGAGGGAAACCCTCCTTACCTGAGCCTCCCATTTATGACTGCACGTTTTCTTCTTGGGATCCAGTTTTCCGCTTTTCAGCCACAGATCAGAAAGTGGACAGCCTCTTTACACACAACAATTCAGTCGGAGGTCTTTTCACTCAAGAAGAACCATTTAGGCAACTTCTCCTGCGCAGATTTATTACCACCCATGCACTCTGACCTGTAGCTTACCAAGGGAATTCTGGCTAAGAAGGACCACAATGTCAAATAAGTTGTTAAAATCAGACTGTAGAAATCAGTAGGCTTTTCTAAATGACAGTCAATAACACAGGAGGCTCAGGTTCACAACGTTTTACTAGTGTACACCGGGAGGCAAAAAACTATACAGTACAAGTATAAAAGTTTTGTCTGACTCTATACAGGAAGCAATTTGTTTATATAGTGTTTACAATCAGCTTTTGCCCACCTTACTGACGTGGTCAGTCACAGGGCATTTCCATCACTATAGTCCGCAATATTCTATTCATACGAAGGTGCTGAGGTAATGCTTTTAAAATGTTTTCCCATGAGAATAACACAGCCTTGCAAGGCACCTGGTCAATTACAGTGTCCTTCTGTAAATGTTGCTCTTTCAAGGTCCCTGGACTGTTCGACTACAATACTCAGTTCATTTCTTAATACGTTCCTTTGTCTCTCTGGTAAGGAGTTGTACTCTATCTTCGATAGAGCTCACAAGGCTATCCTCCTCAGTGGAAGGAAGGCAGATATACATGTACATACATTTATTTTTCTCTAACCCAGCAGATAATTAATGCTGAAAGACATAAGCCTGCTGAACTGGTTACTGCCAGGGTCAGAGTTCAATCACACTGCAGCTAAGCTTCAGGCAATTACATGCAAGATCATTTCTACTGCCATATTGTAAAGTAGAATAAAATGCATTATATACTATTTGCTTCTAAACTGGCACTTCATATGTGTTTATATATATATTATTCATATATATATTATTCTAACAACATCCATCCGGGCATATGCATGTTATTCCGTCCTTTGCGTTGGCCGTGGGTGTTTGGCCGTCCGGCAGCGCTACTCTCAACATGTGATGTCCCACCTTCCCCTTCTGTGCCTGTGGCACCCTGTTAGGGCATCCTGTTTGGTAGGCAGATGTTCCGCTATATGTGTTTGACATGTCTGCATAGCTAATCATCGGTACGGTGGTTGAACATCCCGCCTTGTCCAGATGTGTACAGTTATGTGCACCGTGGCGTGTGCACGCCTATGAGGTTTGGACGGGTCCATACCACATGCGGGATGTACACATTCTGCCAACACATTCACATGCAGCCATTTGCATATCTGTACCTGAGGTGGGTTGTTAACATGTGGGGTACATATTTGCCCGCGTGGCACTGCCTAAGACAATACTTCTTACCACATTTCAGGTATGCCCATTGTGTGTAGGTGTGTAGCTGCGCAGGGCTGCTAGCTGGGTTGGGTGCACGGTCGTACATGGGTGCGGGTTACATGCTATGATGGGGCTATTGTGTATTACATTTGCATGCATGGGTTCTGCTTCTGGATATTACGCTTAGACATACGCTGTCCTGTGTATGCGACGAGCACGTTGCTGGGTGTGGTGCATGTTGCTATGCACATGTTTGCCTGTGTTTAGGGTATCTTGTTTCCTTCTTGTTGTTATATCGACACGGCTACCCGGCTGTGTACTCTCACTACTGCTGGTGACCATTAGGGTTGCCACCTTTTCCAATGCCCAAAGTGGGACATCTTTTGTAGAAACATCGGATTTTGCAGGACAAAACATACCCACAGCAAGTAGAGATGAAAGAACTTCACTTTTTTGCCAACATAAACGCTTATTCTTATAGCATTTGGGTTGCTTATTCTGTTTCTTATAACATGTATGTGTTTCAAATACAAAATAATTGTTTTATGCTACTATTAAGGTATATTGAGGAAATATTTTTGTCCTGAAATCTCAGGACATTTGCCATTTTTCGGTTTTTGGTGGGACACAACTGTCAAATGAGGGACTGTCCCTAGCAAAGTGGGACAGTTGGTAACCCTGGTGACCAAGTGCATTGCGGGATGGACACGGTATTACGCGTATCCTTTGTTCCTTGGACAGGTACACTTAGAGCTTTGTGGGTTGTGTTTGCTTCTCCGTTTTGTTGAGACGGGTACTATGTTGCATACTCTGCGTGCGTTTCATTCTCCACGGGCCCTGGCTGGTGCGGTTACTATTGCGGGCGGCCTGTGGAAGTCAGCACTTTAGGTTGCTCATCGCCTGCCGGCTTAGCCACGCCTCCGGACGCATCCTACTTGGGCTCGCTCACGTGCCCTACGCACGTGTCTGTGGTTGCGGCGCGCACTCATTACTATGCATATGGCGCTGCTACGCCGACTATTCACTGCACCGCCGGCACAAGCCTTACAACGGCCTTGCGCCGAGCTTCATGAATCCCGGGGAATGTCTTTTATTTGGAAGTCTCACACTGGGAGTCAGAGAATTCCACTTTGCCCATTCTAATTGTCCGATGTGGGTTGGTCAATTACCAACACAAGAAAAATCCCATTTCAGTCACATGGCATAGCTGCAATGAGAAAGACCTCATTTGTGGGTCATTACTATTTTTCTGAATTAAGTGCTGCACTGCCAGACCTGTCTATGCTAATGTTGTTCCTAGCAGCTCATGCATCGTTTTAGTAAAGGTGCCACCCTACACACACACTTACATGAGCGCACACACACACACACACACACACACACACACACACACACACACACACACACACACACACACACACACTTTCAGAGACCCACGACCCTACAGACCCTCATGCACATATGCACATTCAGGCACTGATACACCTCCCCAGCACCATAGCTTTGCTGGACTTACCATAGGAATAAAATTTTACTTGGCTGCAGAGAATTCTGGCAGAGGGCATATGCCTAATTAGCATTAGCCACTTTCACATACTGCTGCATTAGGATGCATCTTTACCCAGAAGACCTCTTGGTGTTGAGGTGGAAAACCTCAGTGGTCTATGAACTGAAAAGGCAAAATAAGGCTTCAACGTTATGCTAAGCCTTTCTGAATCCCAACCTCAGGGTTTAACAAAAGACTTAGCTTGCAAAGCAGCTGAGAAACAATAGAAGACAGGAAACCATATATTTGTCTACATGTCCTAGCATTTTCATTGTAGAACAAAGAACCACATCATCATAAAAACACTACACATAAGACCAAATTGAGTACTGATGTCTGAACAGGAGGAAAACAATAATAATGAATATAAAATTCAAAAGTATAAGATAGTATATGTATTAACATGGGTTTATCCAATAAGATAGTATATGTATTAACATGGGTTTATCCAGTAAGATAGTATATGTATTAACATGGGCTTATCCACTGTATTAGAACAACCAGCTCAATTTACAAAACAATCTCATACAGAATTAGCAGGCATATGTCTGATGATTGAATTTCAATACTGCATCTGGACTAAATTATAAAGCAGCAGGAGTACAAGTTGCAACTGTTCTACATGCAGCAGAAGATGAAACTAAGCATATAGCACTTACTGGTTGTCTGAATCAGTTATTCTTGAAAGGCTTAGTCAATAATGTAAGCCTAGAAAGAATGTTATATATCTGAGATTTTTCACAAAACACAGGGTCCAACAGAAACAATAGAGTGATATGTAAGAGAATTAAAATGTAGGTTATAAGACTGAATTTGGTGAATTAGAAGAGACAGTTAGAAAAGACAAAATTGCATATGGCATTAGCACTGACAACATGGGAAACAAAGCATAGTTTGATAGTGATTTAATGTTGGAAAAGGTTACTGATATATACAGGCAGCCAGTTTAATTACAGGTTTTCAAATTAGGAACTTAACATAAAAACACAAAGATAACATTAATGAAGTACTACATTCCCAGTTTGATAGTAAAGAAACTAGAAAAGCTAAGAAATCATAAAGGGCATATGAAACACAATGAAAACATCTGCAACAAGATACAACAAACTTTCTGATAGATGGTCTGTCCTTGACTGGGTCCTCACATCTAGGCCATATACAATGTTCTCATCTGAGACCTTCCCAGGCACTATGAGTGACCATCTTCTGATTTTTCTTAGATGGTTGCCATCTCATTCACAAAATGTCCACTGCTGTAACACAGTCTGCAACTTATGTCAATTTAACAAAGGCACTTTCATAGAAGAACTGACAGTCTGTAACTGGCATATACTAAAAACTGTCATATAGGTTCATAGGTTAATAGGAGATTACTATGTTAACAGTCAAGAGCCCTTACAAGCCTAGCCAGTTTTACCAGATTTTACCCAATTTTCTATCCCTAAGGGGAATGGTCAACAAGTGGAATTTTGACAATTTTTATAGACTGCCTCAGTCTATAAGGGACATGGCTACTACCCCAGGACTGAATTTGCGATTTTTCATACATTGGTCCAGATTACAGTTCAAGATGGTTAGAGAAAGGCTTTGCTTCATGTGAATAGGAAGCCTATTTCAAAGGAAGGGCAACCTCTGGGACACATATCTGTCTCTCCAACATGATCTATTTGTGGCAGAGATCAGGTTTAGATCATATGGAATTTAGTAAAAATAATCAGCAGAAATGCAAAGTGATCCTTATTTTTATTCTTTCAGCAGCAGGTGGCTTTGGATGCAACCGATTCTCTGTAAGTCTTAGGCAAAGTAGCCAAACCAAGAGCAACTCTGAGGTGTTGACTCTCTCTCTTTCTCTCTCTCTCTGGATGAAGCATTTTCATATTTTAATGACAGCTTTCTCATTTTACTAAGTAAAAAAGCCCCAACCAGACAAAAAAGAGTCAAATTCAACTCCACCCATAGGTTCATAGGTAAGTACTAGGCTATCTGCCCAAGGGCATTTATAAGCCTAGCCAGAATGTGTTAGATTTCACCACCCCCTTAGATTAGTTCCCTGCGCCTCTGTCCAGTGGAGCCATTAGTTCCCTGGGCCACTGTCCAGCAGAGCCACTGCAGTAATCTCCGGGGTAAATTTTCGGTTTCCCATCCCCCCGTCAAGGTTTCTCTTGAAGAGTGTTAGTGAGGGGCTCTGCCTGATGTGTATTGGAATCCTGTTCCAAAACATGGGGAGTCTCTGGGACAGGAATCTATCCATCCAGCATGTCCTATTTATCGTTTTGGTGAGGTTTATATCTCTAGAGCGTGTGGCTCTCCGGGATTTGTTTTTTTTTAGGTGGAGCATGTCCATCAATTCTGGGTTGGACATGGCCTTGTATGTCAGGCAGAAATCACCTCTGAGTAAGCGGTATGCAACCGAGTACAGCTGGAGTTTCTTGAGTCGGGCTGCATAGGGTATCTGTTTGAGGCCAGTAATCCTCTTGGTGAGGTACTTTTGTGGTCTTTCCAGCTGTTGCAGGTGTCTTGTAAGGTACATCCCAAATGGGGCATTGTATTCTATGATGGGTCTATTGAGTGATGAGTAGAGAGGCACAATAACTTCTTTTGTTCTAGATGCAAACCCTTTTGTGATTAGGTGGGCCACATAGAAGGATTTTCTAACCACCTTGGCAATATGATTATCAAAGGAGAGATTACTATCTACTTGGGTCCTCAGATCCTTTATTGCATTTTCTGTATTTAGAGGACTACCAACTATGCAGTAGTTTGCAGGTACTTTATTTTTTCCAAAGGGGATGACTATGCACTTTTTGGCATTTAGCTTGAGGCCGTGATTTTGACACCAGGTATCCGTCTCAGTGAGACCCTTCTGGAGGGTGTCTGTATCAGCCAGAGAATCAGTTATGGCTCCTAGTTTGCAGTCGCCTGCGAACTTGGTCAGCCATAGTCCTCCTATGCTTGCCTGTACCTCTGAGAAGTATATACCGAACAGGAGGGGTCCTAGGACTGAGCCCTGGGGGATGCCACTTGTAACTGGTTGAGAGTTGGACGTAGAGCCTGCAACTCTCACCATGTGGGTTCTATCCATGAGCCAGCTGCCAACCCATCTCGTGACATAGGGGTTTATGTTCAAGCTGGTGAGCTTGTCTATAATACTAGAATGGGGAATGGTGTCAAAAGCCTTTGCGAGGTCTAGGTAGGCTGTGTGGACATCCTTTCCCTCATCTAATGCCTTGGTAACTGTCTCAAAGAAGTCCACCAGGTTTAGGAGGCATGATCTTCCCTTAACAAAGCCAAACTGGGTAGGGTCCAAGGTTTGGAGGTTCCCAATGTCTCTGTTAATGAGTTCCATGATGATGCACTCCATAGCTTTGCAGACCAGGCTAGTCAGGCTTATAGGGTGATAGTTCCCAGGGTCCGTTGTGGCTCCACCTTTGTGGAGTGGGATAACTGTTGCTGTGCGCCACTCTGTGGGTACGTAGCCTGTAGAAAGGCTGAGTTTGAACAGTGTGTTTAGGTGAGGGGTTAGTTCATTTTGGAGCTCTTGTAAAACACAGCCTGGGACACCATCCAGTCCCATTGAAGCTGTGCTTTTGGCTTTGGATAGGGCTGTTTTAACCTGTGTGTCGATGATTGATGGGGCCCTACAATTCTTCTGGTATGGTTATGGGCCCTTTAGGGGGTGAGAGGGGTGGTGACGTTTGCACTAAACCTGTCTGCCAGAATGTTGGCAATATCAGTCGGTTCAGTGTATTTTGTGCCATTCTGCACTAACTCAGAGCAGATCTGAGAGTTTCCACTTAGGTTCTTGACATAGCTTAAGAATGCTTTGTGGTTATCTTTGGTGTCACTGGCAATTTTTCTTTCGAAACTAGCCTTGGATGATTTAATGAGGGATCATAGTTTCTTGCTGATACTGATTAGGGATGTCTTTCCTTCTTGGGATTTTACTCTTTTCTGTACTAGTTTCCTCCTGTTGTATAGCTTTTTTATGGCAGGGGTCCACCAGACTGGTTTCCTTTTCTTGGAGGAGTGAGTCTTGGTTTTACTTGGGATAGCACAATCCATGCATTCCTGCAGATGCTCATAGAGCGCCTTTGTAAAGGTTTCAGCAGCTTGGACAGCATTGTCCTTTAGCATGGGGGCTGTGAACCTTTCCACCTCAGTCTTAAGTAATGTGAAGTTTGCTTTTGAGAAGTTTTTCACAGTGGTTTCCTTGATTGGGGGTGGGGGCGGAATGTGGATATCCAGAGTGATTAGTCTATGGTCTGATCTAACCAGTGAGGGGTTGACCTCTTGAACAACAGTCACCCATGTTGGTGATGACCAGGTCCAATATGTTGTTCCCTCTGGTGCAGGTGTTGGCCAGTTGATCCAGGGCATTTGAGTTTATAAATTCTAGGAAGCGTTGGGCAAGGGAGTTAGTACTTGAGTAGTTCTCCCTGTTTATGTTTTGGTAATTGAAATCACCCAGTATTAGGTTGTTTGGTAGGACCATCATATTGTGTTTGGTAGGACCATCATATTTCCCAGTGTCTCCAGAAATGCAGAATGGGAGTTTTGGGTCATGGTGGGAGATCTGTAGCAAGCTACAATTTGGATTGCAGTTTTGCCCATTGTTAGTTGCACATGGATGATCTCTGATGCATTGTGCTGCGCCACTAACCTGGAGGTGTGGGTATCCTTGATGAATATGGATACACCCCCACCTTTTCTGTTTCGGTCCTGGTTCTGTGGTCAAAAGGTATGGTATGAGTTGTAGCCTAGTAGTGCTGGGGTGCTCTCAGGAGCCTTAAACCAGGTTTCTGTTACTGCACAGATGATGTTCTCCATACTGAGGAGTGCCTCGAGTGTATGCATTTTGAGGTTTAGACTTCTGGCATTGAGTACCATTACCCTCAGTTTTTGGTTACTTGTGCTATTTATGGTGGTGGGTTTGTCTTTTGAGCCTTGCCTAAAAAAGGCACTATAGGGGCGGCAAGAGCCTTGGCCAGTATTTGAAAGCCTAAGGGTGACAGGTGCAAGCCATCTCTAGCGAAGCAACGTGGCTTGTCGAGCATGTCATTCCAGGCGGACAGATACTGGATCCCCTTTGAATGACACCAGAAACTTAGCCAATTGTTGAAATTGATCATTTTTTCTTTATACTGTGGCATCATTCTTGGTGAGGGCAGGATGCTACTCAGGGTCAGGGTCATACTGGCCTGGGCTACATGATCAGAGAGCTCTTCCATGTCTCTTTTCATGTAGTCCAGGGAGGTATGTCTGAGATCATTCACACCAACATGGACAATGACAGAGTCATATTTGTACTTGTTCTGGAGTGACCTGAGTGCTTGTGTTATGTGGCGGATCCTGGCGCTGGACAGGTAGCTAACTATAACCTTCTCCTTGTCCAGCCTAGTTAGTGGGACATTAGTGTGCTTGACTATAGAGTTGCCTATTACTAGTGTGTTGGGTACGTTATTTTGCCTTAAGGGCTGTGATTGTGTGGCACGCTGATTATGTGAAGTATGTGTTTCATGGTTGATGATGGAGTGTGGACGTTGCTTGGATGTCTGCTTTGGAGGTCTCTGTTGCTTTTGCAGATTTGTATTTAGAGCCTCCAAGTATGTTTTCATGTATTCATGTGTGTTATTTGCCGGTGTTGGTTTATTAGGTCTATGTGAGACTGGTGGTGTGTTACAAGTATTACCCTTCTCCTCTTGACTGTCAGTTCCAGTTTTGGCTTGAGAGAGCTTTGCCTCCAGTTTGGCTCACAAATACTACAAAACAGCTTATGAGAGGCACAGATAGCCTGGAAATTATGGCTTTATAACAGAACAGACATCAATCTTAAAAAAAAAATAAAAATTCAGAGAGCTTCACAACTGCACCAAAAATTGAATCAGATCTGATAAAAAAAAATACTGCACCTCACACCAGGATACCCACACTGAGATCCACAAACAGTTCTGGTCCTCCATTCATTAATTGTTAAATCCAGGTTATCCTGCCCAACCAACTCCAGGTACCACCAACCATTCCAAACCTAGTTACCTCCCTCACTAATAACCATCTACCTGCTCTATTATCCACCCTTCAGAACTACATCCAAAAGTTCCTGTGTACCTATATCAACCTAGTCCCCACCTCCACCATCATAAAACTATCTCATAAGTTAATATCCACTACACTTACCACTGGCAGTCTTTCCACAAAATACTTTAGTATGGCTGCAGAACCTTTAGCTTGGGCTGTCTCTATTCTTATAAACAAATAAATCCAAGAAACCTATGTACCTATTATATGGAAAAATACATTAATTATTCTCTTACAGAAATGTGGAGACTCCATTGAATTATGTAATTCATGTCATTTTTCCCCACTATTCAAAAACGATGAAAAATGTATACCATTCTAACTTCTCAGACATGTAATAGATAACCTCCTATCTTCTCCACAGCATGGCTTCAGACCATACCATATCACTGCTACAGCTCTTATAAATTTTACCCATCATGCCAACCTTCACAGGGACTCTGGAAACTTTGTCCACTCTGTATTCCTTCTTTTATTTAAGGCATTTGACACTGTATCCCATCAGACTCTTTCTTTAGGCATTGACACCCTTCCCTCTCAATAAATACCTTTCCAGCAGGCTACAGACAGTAAACATGGCAGAAAGAGCAATCAACATTCTTTGCCATCTCAGGTGGTGTTGCACCTAGCTCAGTTTTAGGCCATACTCCTTTTACATTTTTGTTAATGACCTCTATACTGATGCAAAAGCCTTTCACAAAGCTGATGATAATACACTAATAACCACTGCTACATCCCTTACAGAACTCTAGTAAAGAGCCAAAAAGTTCCTTGGGAACTTGGATCAACAAGTCTCACATGCTGTGGAATGTTAAGAGAAAGTTATTACTTTTCACAACAAAATCTGTCTTTTACACAAAAAATAACTTCTCCATTATCATAACTTCAACAGACCTATCAAGCTTATATCCCACACAAAGCCATTTGGTACCATCATAGATATCCACAAAGTTTGATATTCAAATGCAACAAGCTACCAAGAAAATCCAGAGAACAATTGGACTCCTATAGTATAGCGAACACTTTATAATAGCAATGCTAAAAAATACCTTCTGTGTATCTTCTATCCTTATTACTATATACTAACTCCACATTCACTAACCTTCAGCAATTTATGCTAACAAAAACTGAACAACACTGTAACAAGACAGATGAATTCTGCCCAAAGAAATCTGCAAAATCCCACTACTGCCTGGTCTTAAAATAACTGGATTGGTTAGAACTTTCATACTATCATGCTGTCACAGAGTTATTAAATAGTCATAAAATTATCCACAAACCTCAAAACTGTTTCACATTATACGCCATAGTGGAACTGTATACCCCTGTAAGATCACTATGCACCACGGAAAATCCCTTTTAACCATAACTTAAACCTAAAACTCTGATTTTCTGTCCCTTTATGCAAAGCATGTCCAAAATTTGCAATTCTGTTCCTCCAACATCAGGCAACAAACTGAGTTATCCAAATAAAAAAAAAATATTGCTCATGTAACTCACCAGGCTAGACAATCTCAGTCTTATACACTTGCATAATCCTACATACCTCAGCCCTATACACTCACATTCCCAGACTGAATGCAGCACAGCAATATTCTCAATGTAAAGCTTTCCTGCTGTCTTCTATCCCTTCCTCTTACTACCACTATATATATATATATATATATATATATATATATATATATATATATCCTCCAACTGTATATCTTCACTCCTTTCACTCCCTAACATTTTCCTTCCAGCAAACTTCAGTTCATACTCGCTACCACCTCAGCTTCCACTACAATGTTCCTTTATTTCTCTGTCTGCTAACAAATATATACAACTCATATATTCCTTACCTCCTCTCTCCATACTGCTTATATCTCCCACACTTCACTTTCATATTTCTCCCACCTGCAGATGCACATTTTTGTTGATTGACAATTACTTGAAGCTCACTGCATATGCCAAACTGTCACATATTATTATCTACTGATTGTATATTTTTACTGTAGTTGCCCTATATTTATTGTCTACTAGTAGCATATATTCTCTTTTGAATTAAACTGTCTTTTATGTAACTGGAGCATTTTTCCCCAGGCTTCTTCTGAAAAGAGGCTGCTACAGCCCAGGTGAACCATCCTAGTCAACAAAAGTAATAAATAAATTAAACAGAGTGGTCAGTATGGCACCCACAAAAAAAAAAAAAAAATAATCAGCACAAAACATGTAGTTCAGCTGTGAAGACAGAGCTTGTCCTATGATCAGCAATGTTTGATAGAGCTGTAGAACTCTAAGTCATTTCACGAAGATGTGTAATTGATAGATTTGTACTGATAAAAGTAAATGAAAAGTATAAAATTGCTGCTAAGGTGCTTCTGGATGCTCATTTGAGAGTTGTATAAGTTCAGCGTCAGAAAATGAACTGGTTATGAAACCATCAAATTGTGTGCTGTGAATACATTAGAGCTCCAGGATTCTGATTATTCTAAAAAGAAAACTCAGTGGGTTGAGAGGCTAAAACCAAGTTAGCTACAAATGTAGAGTGTAACTTATTATATGAGCATAACATATTGAACGAGAGACTATTTAATATAGTTGAAGTATTGGGTGTAAAAGGCAAATGAATCTGTCATATACTCACTCTATTAATGTAGTCAGAGCAAAGACTTTCACCAAAGGAATGAATTAGTTTAAAACATATCTACAAAGTGTCAGCGATACAAACTTTTGTTTCAGATTGTATCTTTTCAGCAAGCCAGAGTTTTTGGTAGAGTGACTTGGATGCAGTTGAGTGTGGTTGAATGAACCCGTAGTCTACAGACTCAGCTACACAGTGGCAGAGAATCTAGTGTAAAGTCAGAGATCTAGCAACAAGGGTATCCACTGAGTTCAGGTTCAACACAACAATCCCTCCATATCATCAGCTTGCAGGATCTTAATGCAGAAATATTCAACTGTTCTAGTTTTTCTAAATTGTCCAACTCTCATTTTGCCATCTATGGCAGTCAATTCCCTATCTTTTCCACTTGTCAATCAGTCAGAACACTAGAGTACCTAAACCTTCCTTAACAAAAAGGCACTGTTGTTTCCTGTGTCACAGACATCCACTTTAACTTTAAGGAGTATGACTCTCCTTAAACATTGATGAGGTAGCGATCCTTCTCAGCTTCATGTTACTGAAAATTTCATTGAGAGTCTGAGATTCCTATGACCCTTTCTTTATAAAACTAAATGGAGAAGAAATATGGCTTTCCCAGTTTTTCCCTTTAACAGTTTTTATAACCCTCTGAGCATTCTCTAGGATACTAGGACAATGTTTATACCTAATATTAACCTTTCCTGTTTACATGGTCACCTCTACCTACCAGCACAATATCCATCAGACTTTGTTTCTATGATTCTCAATGGTGTGTAGCTTTTCAACTGTAAATGTGGATGTTTGGTGGATGCAGAGTGTAAAGTTACTTTATGACAATGTATACAGTCAGAATTTTATTTTTATTTTACATTTTATCCCTTATTCTTGAGGTAATCATATGTTTAGGTTTGGGAATGTGTATACAGTGGATAAAGTTTTACTTTAGTTTTTACTGAATGGTATGAAATTGGCAGGCTTAGTGGGATTGATGAGGATGATGACATCTGCAACCAGTACAGCAACCGTTTCATGACATTTTCATAACAATACTTTAAATGTCTATACAATGGACCAGATATGTATTTTTGATATAGCTCGATCAATCAACCGATAGATATCAAAAAGGCAAAATGTTGAATGGCAACTGATAAAACACAACTGGTTGTGTACTTGTTACTAAGACTTATTTCTGCATGATAGTTTTATGATGTGCATATTATTTTTATGATTTCCATTCACTACTTTTAACACATGATCCCAAGAGAAATAACTTGAAAAATAAGTAACTGAAAGATTAAGGCAGATATTTTTTATATTTCTGTCAATCTTTGTATGAGACTCCTTGATTAAAAAAATCAGTTTTCCCTGTGAAATCATTCATAAAAAAATACAAAAATGCTTTTGTTGTAACTGAAGTTGAAACTCACTCTACATGTATAGGTAATGCTTTCTGCTTGTTATCCTCAGTGAATATGGGACAGGAAGGATACATATTTTACTTTGTTTACCTTCTTCCAGTATGAGTGCATTTTAGTTTCCCTACTTGTTTTGTACTGTGACTGCCAGGATTTAATTTTAAGAGCTAAATATATCGTCCAAATAGTAGCATGCAAAATCAGAGACCATAGAGGTTAGAATCAATGTTCCCAGACCAGATCATAAAATCTTTTGAAAGTCCATAAACATTAAAAAGTATATAGACAAATTATCTGCAAATATCATAAATCACAATGAAGACATTTAAGTTTCCATGTGCTTTCAATATTCTAAAAAATGTAACTAAGTCTGGGATCACTTCATCTGAGAGAGAGAGAGAGAGAGGGAGAGGGAGAGGGAGAAGGGGGGTGGGGGAGAGGGAGAGGGAGAGGGAGAGGGAGAGGGAATAATTCTTTGTTTGCAAAATCTCCATAACTTTATGCATGCAGCTACATCTCCTGACCTGCTAATTAATGCAGTTAACTCAGCAATCCTATGAATCATGAGAAATATAAAGCTATTTGACCATGCTTGCCTTGACAATAACCCCCTTAAGTTCTGCCACCCTTTTCAAGGAGGGCCATTAAGCCCCAGAGTGAAATTAAGGGTACTAATCCAACTGTCTGAGCTATGGTGAAGATTAACAGGGTACCACACTGCTTAACCTGCAATGGGAGCCTATTGCAGAACAAGGGGAGGCACAGGATGATGAATCTACCCTCCGTTTAGGTTAGTTTATTTCCTGATATAGATAGAGATCTCTTGTTCTTGTATTTGCTGCAATATTTGACTGATCAAGAAAAGGAGATCAAGGTTTGTAGACTCCCCGAGGGCATGGTATGTAAGGCACAGGTCTCCCTGCAAAAGCCTATATGTGCTCCCCATTTTAAAAAGACAGAAAATCAGGATAACAGTAACTATTGAACACTGTCTTTCTCCTTTAAACATCTTCAGAATGTTTATAATACCAACTCTGAGAGTGCCAAACTACAGAGAATATAAAATGGAATATTCGGAGAAATGTCCATCTCAAATGTAGTATATGTGAGCCTGCTTTTCTTCAGTCTCCACATTTCTGGACTAGTTAATCTGAGTCATGACATTTCAAATGGTTACCTCTATATGACATTTACTACAGGGACAGGGATTCTAGCCTCACCTGATAATAAAGACTTCTGACGCCAGAAATGTTTTTTGATAGGAATCTCTGAGGTTTTTCAGGTTTTTTTTGATATGTCCAGTGAGATACATGCCTAAGCGTGCATTATATTCTGTAATGGCCCTAACCACAGCAGACTAAACAGGAACAATAACTTCCTTGGTTTTATAAGAGATGTCTTTGGTGATTAGTTGTAGAATATAGAAGGGTTTTTTGACTGTGGCTCTTAAAAGGTGAGCAATTGACCCATGTGCCCAAGTCTATTGTTAGTGATGCAGCAGGCTGAAAGAATTAGCTGTTTACCAGATGAGATGATAATGGTATTTACTGGCCCTTTTTCAATGCACAAGGAGTTTACGCATGTTAATTCCTTTTGAACAGTATTAGAATCATGTGTTTACTTAACAACTATCCAAACTTACAGTCATCATCAAACCTCATTAGCAAGAGAACCTTGTTGCCAGTTTTAAGGTCAGAGAAATAAATGTCAAACATGACGAGGCCCAACATAGAGTTCTGGTGGACACACACTGGACACTTTTGTGCTGACTGAGGAGGCATTACTAATCCTGACAGCATGCAGTCTGTCCTTCAGTCAGTTTGCAATCCATTTTACCATATTGGGATCAGCATTTAACGCCATTAACTTATTAACAATTCCACCATATGTTATGATGTTGAACACCTTGACCAGATCCGAGTTGGTGGCATGGGCAAAGTGACCATTCTCTTACAAGCTGCTTGACTTTCTCAAAGGAGCTCAGACAATTAAGAAGACATGATCTGTCCTTAACAAATACAAAAATTGCTGTGAGTTGAGCTCAATTAAATGTTTAATAAAGACAGTCAAGCTGCCCACCATGGCTTTATAGAGAAGACTCACAAGGCTAATGGGTCTGCAGTTTCTGGGGTCGGTTGTGAGACCTTCATTATAGAGGGGTGTTACCACTGTAATCCACCAGGATTCAGGGACATAGCCTGTAGTTAGATTTAGGTTGATCAGCGTAAGGGCATGATCAGAGTGGGCTTGCTTGACACTGTCAATTAGTCAAGCTGGTATATTGTCAGGACACATGGAAAAGGTATTTTTGGTCTTGGAGAGTACTTTAGAGAGATCATCTTTTGAGATGTTGGAAGCACGGGACTCAGGGATGTTTGGAGTGGGGATGACAGTTCCAGGGAAGACGCTGGCAACAAATGCAATTCCTAACATGTTAGCAATGCCTTTTGGATTGGAGTAGGAGTCACCATTATAGAGAGGTCAATCCTTAGTTTTCTAACGTAGTTGAAGAAGGACCTGTAATTAACCTTCGCTTCAGAAGCTAGTATAAGTTCATGTGATGCTTTCCTGGTCCTAATAACTGACTTCAGTTTCTTAGTAATTTTTTTTTTATATTCTCTTCAAGTTGAGGAGTTCTTGCTTTAGAAAGTAATTTAAGCAGTTTCTTCATTCTGTTGTATAGTTTGTTAGTATGATCACCAGTGTGGTCTGTTATTAAATTTGCCACTGTATTTGGCTCTGTTGGGCACTACCCTGTCAATACAGTTCTCCAAAGAGTGTATGGATACCTGCTTAGTGAGTTGCGTATTCTATGTATATTGAGGGGTTTACAATGATGAATTTAGTGATTTTATCATACAATTTAGAAGGTATGTCTTTTTTAAGTATCTAATGAGGGTGGTGTTGGTTGCCAGAAGAGTGCATGTTCTGAGGGTAGTGATAACTAGTTGATAGTCTAACTTAACTAATGATTGACCAACCAGATCTGAGTTTGTGAGACTTATCTCCAGAATCTTGATGGATCATTTGATCCAGGGTGCTTTCATTTTCTCACTCTAAGAATCATTACGCACATGCTATGTTATAAGCGTAGGTAAGTAATCCTACTCAAACACAAACCAGGAAACCAAAAAGGACCCAGTAGAAAAACAAATAGGCAGCCACAAGAGTACAAAAATTTAATAGAGTGAAGCGCTTTTCGTCTGCTCGACTAGCAGGTACTCCAATCTATGTAGGGAGAGTTGAAGTCATGCAGGATTAAGGATGTATTATTTATACAGATATTTTTAAGGAATGTCAGGAAATGTTTATGATCCTATGGGCCAGTGGATGGGGATCCATAAGATATGAGTTAAAAGCACCACTTTCCTTGTATGAGCTGGAGTTCTAATAACTCACTTGGGGGGTCTCTGGTTATCACTTTGGACTGTATAATATCCTTGATGATAATATCTCTGACATACAATGGGGCTCCTCTGCAGTAGCCAGAGGACTTAAAGGGCTGATAGGAACAGAACAAGAGAGAGGGGAAGCTCTTATTACCCTGAGAAAAATCTCAGTGACTAAACAAACATGAACACATTCAATATGTCCATGTTCCTCCAGATCAGGCGATTTATTTTTAAAATCCCTGACACTGAGAGGAGACAGGGGACACCTTAATGTTGTCCATTTTATGATTTCATTTGTTGGTTAGGTTGGTAGTCTCATTAGGTGCACTTTGGCTAAAATGGTACAGAAGGGGTAGCAAAACCTTTGGCCAGTATGCAGAAACCCCTGAATGAGGGTTGTAGACCATCCTTTGCAAAGCAAGTTTGATTGCTAATAATCTCATCCCATGGAGAGACATACTAAGTACACCCCTGACCTTGTTCAGAATAGTGAACATGGAGTCTCTGTGTCCAACAATGGAGTCATCAATAACTATAATGTTTGCAGAAGCTGATTTGGCCTTGGTAGACAATGGTATGGTGTGATGTTGGTGATATGTTGATGAAGAAGTGCATGTAGTGTAGATTTGGGGGATTTCATTGATATCTGCTCTTACAAACTATTGGAGGCTTTTGCCGTGACTTTATTATGGCACCAGCATATGACAGTTTAGTGTTATCAGAGTGTGGATACTGTTTTTGTATTGGTGGCATAAGACAGTGTGATGCTCACTGCAAACAAGACATTTAGAGAGGGCTGCCTCCAAGTTAGCAATGTGCTTGCACTTTCCACAGATAGAATTTAAATTTCAGTGAGCATGAGACAGTTAGTACACAATCTTATGATGCCATGTGCGAGAAAGCTGACAATAGAACAAGAGGTAGTCTACTGTTTCTCCATGCTATCAAGTGTTATCATGTATACAGACCTAGAAAGAAAAGGAGGGAAGGAGGTTCCACAGTCACACTAGATAAACAGAGAATAGGAAAGTGTAGACCTGCACAGTTGATAGCAGGTCAGAGTAGATCAGTGCAACTTAGCAAGAATCTGTATAAATAAGTGCAAATAAATGAAACCCAGATTGGACTAGTGCCAGTGTTCAGTGAAATGAAGAAAGAAGAATTGTTGTAGTTATCACTTGGGAATAACCTCACTTGTGCACAGTAACCACTATCCAGATCCAACTACAGCGGAGCTCATCTCCTGTCAGTAAACAGCAAGCAGTAAAAAGAATAAAAACAACAATAAACAGCTGTAAATTAAACCAATTAGTGTTCGGCGAACCAGAAATAGTGGCAATTAATTTACTCACACTACAAGAATTACTACTGTCTCAAGACGGCTCCCACACCAGGCCAGAAGCAAGTGATTTAAATGGGGGGTGGGCAGCAAGTAAAAACAGCTGAAATTTGGCATAATTAACAGCACTACTTTAAATGTAGTGGAAAATGTAAAAAAATAACTTCCCTGCATTAATTCTGGTATATAAAATATTCAGAATCTCTTAACTCCTTCTCAGGCTGAAACAAACATGCAAATGTCTGTAATCATTAAAAAACAACATGGTGGTGCAGCTGTTCTCTAGTAAATAGCAAGCACTAAAAGTACAAGACCAATGAAATGCAGCTGTAAACTATACCAGTTACTGCACAGCTACCCAGAAATAGCAGTTAATGTACTTCCACTGCAAGATTTAAAACTGTCTCAAGATGGCTTCCACAGAAGGGTAGAAACAAACTAGTACAAACACTGACAAGCAATGGGAAAAGCAGTCAAAAACAGTTGCGTTTACTAAGTGCAATGGAAAAATGCCAAAAAGAACAACTTCAATGTATTACTTCTGGTATATAAAATGTTCAGAACCACTGCGACTGCTTCACCTTGTGAAGGAGGCTCAGCTGTTTAACGTTTTCTCATCTCTCATCTTGTTTTTGGATGTTGCCGCATTTTACCTGTGTGACATAATGACTATGTATATCCTTCTTCTGTCTGACTGCCACACTGTTCATTTAAATTTTTATAGCAAATGATCATCATCATCGTCTTAGCAAGACGTATAAAATAAACAAGGTGGTACTATCACTATCTCTGTTTAGCACATTAACATGATTCTTCTCATTGCCTTGGCTAAGGCAGAAGTGGGGACAAATACTGAACACATACATATATATAAATTGTTGACTGGATCTAGCATCTTCCTGACACATTACTTTTTAACATGTTACTTTCCATTGCATTATCCCATTAACTTAAATTGTTATACTTTGAAAAAAAAAAAAAAACAAATAGATGTCTTAAAGTTCATTTTGTTGTGTCAGAGTTTGCATGCTTATCATAAAAGAATAGAATGTTCCCTGTAAGGACATCTTTTGTAAACCCACATGGAGAACTAATACATTTGTTTAATCAAGAGCTATTTACACATGTACTAAAAAGGAGTGTTGTTTTTACTGAATTTTCTTTTATGCCTCACTACACTACAGCAGTGGTATATTTCTAAAATGGTTCCTTTGCATCTATTAGACTAAAGCCACCAAGTACTTTGCATGTTATCTCTTTCTACCTTTGCAACATTTAACAGACTTCTTAAAAGTGCACAACATTTCTTCTTGAATTGCAAAAACATTTTTATTGTTGTGTCATGGGTTGTCAGAAACAGAATGGCCTCAGTAAAACTTTTTATTGTTAGTTATTTCTTAGAGTACAAAGTACATCAAATGGAAAAGGCTACTGAGTTTAGAATGTTTAGTGAAATCCAGACAGTTAAAATGTAGCCTGCACTGGCTGAATAAAATAAATATCACAGCAGATCAAGTTCTAATGCTGTCTGTTTCACTCTTTGCTGGTTATATTGCTTATGAGAAGTACTTGACATTATAATAATGTTCTTTTGTTTTTCTGCCTTACAAAATTACTAATTCTTTGCTGTTTTAAGAAAACAAAACAAACAAAAATATATATAAAGATACATATAAATATAATATATATATATATGTATATATATATATATATATATATATATATATATATATATATATATATATTTATGCACACACACACACGCACACACACACACACACACACACACACACACACACACACACACACACACACACACGCACACACACACACACACACACACACACACACACGTGTGTGTGTGTGTGTGTGTGTGTGTGTAGACATATCTAATATAGACATAAATAGATATATAAATAGGGGCACTGATATTAATTAAAATACCCCAATCACAATGTTTACAAAGTCGACACCGAAAGATCTAGAGTATTATCTAGGGAAGCAGACATGTCACATCCCAACTTTTTAGACAAAAATATATCAGTTGTAACTACATATAGCCACTGCTAGATATGTAGACATGCCCAACTTTTACTTGACATAAATACTAACTTGCTTAAAAAACAGTTAACCATCATACTAGGGGACCAAGCATACTCGATCTTATAATCATAAATATGGCCACTTCTTATACACTTTCATATATGCCATCTTCCTTTGTAAAATTAGACCATAAATCATTGATCTTTTTCTTTAAAGCTGGCATCATTTCCCCCACAGATATCTCTGTGGTTAGGGATGTCTGAGTAGCAAACTTCCTTAAATTATTTGATGACTCATATACATTTCATTGTAATCCTCCTCCAACAGTTCCCATTGCTAAAATTGCTGCCTAGGCCTCTGACTTCTCCCATGTACATAGTTGCATTTATTAAGTAGTTCTTACCCGCACGAGATATAATGAAACATTATAAACAAACCTCAGTGGTGGAATACCCATTTAAATAAATCACATAGCAAAAGAAAGAATGATATTACTTAATTATTATAAGTCACTCTCTGCTTACCTTAAGAGCACACTTAAGCAAACTAGTAAAGAGATTATGAGAATCATTGAAAGCTCAAGTTGAATAGGAACTTAGAATAGCAACTTAAACCAAAAATAACTGTAAACCTTTCTTCAACTATATCAGGACATTAAGAACTAAGACTTAACAACTTTTGCGACTAATTTCCTAGCTGACAAATTTAGTTCATGTATTATTCCACTTATAGTTATTGGTATTCCACAGGCATAGCCATCCGTTTAACTACTATGGAACAAGTCCTGTTGACACTCTAGAAAGTTAAGAACACCTTATCAATGGGCCCAGATAACATATCAGGTTCATAGGTTAGTACTAGGCGAACTGCCCTTGTGAGTCACTTTAACCCTAGCCAATTATCCCTTGGGAGACTTGAACCCTGCGCCTTGTGTTTGTAAGGCAAATACCTTAACCATTAGGCCACCCTCCCAACCCCCTGGTTGCCTGATTATCAGCATTAATTATGGCCTGTCTGAACCCCTACTTAACCTTATTAATCTAAACCTTTCCACTGGTTACATTCCTGAGCCTGGAAAACAGTTATTAGAATCCATTTTCACAAGGGTGACCCAAACACAGATCCTAGTAACTATAAACCCATAAACCTCAATAGCCTCATATGGAAAGCTGTGGAAAGTGTTATGTCAGACCTCATTAATCTGGATATTGAAGATGTATCATCCTGGACCTTCGTCAGTATGGCTTTGCCAAGGGAAGGCCTTGACTTTTTAACCTTATTCATTTTCTTGAAAAAGGTACTGAAGCTGTGGATTGCAGTCACAAAGTGCATACAGCATGTCTGGGCCTCACCTAGGCCTTTGACACTACTCCCATGCAGGCTTTATCGACAAACTTGTAAATGTAAATATAAATCATTATGTTTGCAGCAGTTAGAGAAACAGTTACTATTTCATAGAGCAAAATAAATAAATAAATAAATAACAGTAGTGTACCACAGGACTCAGTGTTGGCCTCTCTCCTGTTTAGTATCTAGGTCTTAGACCTTTAGGCCAACATTCATGGCCTTTGGTTATCTAAGTGAAGCAATATGGGTTAGACATTATTAATAATTGATGCAAGGACAATAGTCTTGGTTAAATGTTAAAAAAGTAGTATAGGTAATTTTGGGAAATAAAACATTTTCCCATACCATAGAGGTGACTTACCCCTCCAAACAGACACTGACATAAGGGATCTTGGAACTCATGTTGATAATTATTTATCTTTTGCCCACCACATATCTACAGTAGATCAGAAATCCTTCTATCTGGCTCATCTGTTCACTAAAGACATCTGTTCTAGATCCAAAGAAGTCTCAGTGTTCCTTTACTCATATATCATCAAAATGATTAATTGAATATAATGCCCCTTTTTGGCATGTATTTGTCTAAAGATATCATTCAGCTTGAATGAACTCAAAGGCTCCATATTAAAGGATCAGTGGCCACAAAAATCTTACTTATCAGGAGAGACTAACAGCCTTCTCTTTATACTTAGGACTGCTCCATGGGGATATGCATGTAACCTTCTGAGTTATGAAGCATCTGAATCTTTTTGATCATCTATTCTGATACAAAATAAATGGTTCCACAAGTACCTGGTTAAAGATGCTTACCTGGTGCAGGAATCCACCAAATCATGCATGCAGCCAAGTCATTATACCACAGGTACCAGTATGATACCAGAGATGTACCTCCTTGTACTATATGAAGAGAAACATAATGAAGCTTTCATATTATGTGTCTGAGGCTGTTATGAGCCTGGCACTGAACAGCATATTATCACTACCAAGGATGATACCGCAGTATGATCAAAAAATGATTGATTTCAACAACTAGCTGTCTTTCTTTTGTTATTCTAAGAAGATCTAGTATTTGCCAGCTTGGGAGGACATGGTCAGCAGTCCAGGCTGCTTTGCCAAGGATGGTCTGCACCTTTCCACTCTAGGCTTCCAAATAACGGCTGAGGATTTATCTGCTCCCACAGTGCCTTTTTCAGGCAATGCCAAATTGACAAACTTTCCAACATAGCAAAATCAACTCAACAGAACTTCAAGGTGTTACTGCTCAATGCCAAGAGCCTCAATAAAAGACTACACTCCCTCCAAGCCTCCTCACAATAGAGAATATAAATATCTGTACAGTTACCAAGGCATGATTAAAGTGGTAGAGTGTAATTGGCAGTGCAAGGTTTTAGTGCCTTCCACACTTTTAGGCCAGTAGCTTCACAGACAAGAGCAAAAGGTGGAGATATTTCAATTGTTTGTTTGTGTCTTTTGGCTTTTCCCGGTTAGGGGTCGCCACAGCGGAACTCCGGTCTGCTAATGATTGGCAGTAGATTTTTATGTACTGGCTTGTCAGGCCTAACACACAACCTTCAGCGAAGGAACGCCCATTCACGCATGTCGCCACACAGAAAATGCTCTAACTGAGAATAGAACGGGCAACATCTATCTGTGAGGCGACAATGCTACCGCAGCACCACCACCATACATCAATAATAGCATAGCTCTAGAACAGACAAACAGGATGATATGCTGGAGTTCTTCACATGCAGATCACCATAGACAAATCATGTGACATATCCTAGCCAGCTACAGGTCACCCTCCATGTCTCAGGAAGCTCACAATGTATACATGGAATCAATGAAGACACTTACCATCCAACCTAGCACCCTACTCATGGGATATTCTAATTACCACTCTATAAATTGGAATACTACACACCCTCAGATGTACAGGCACAGAGATTCCTGGATGTCATAAATACAACCCTTGACCAAATAGAGAATATGCTTCCTGGAAGCTCCAACATACTCACCTTCATGCTCACAAATATGGGAGAATGCTGCAACCCCCATGTCCTGTCCTTCCTAGTAAGGTCAGACCATAAAGCTGTCACCTTCAAAAACAAATTCAATTCCTTAATCCCATTAAATCAAGTAAGAGTTTGAGACTATTCCAAAGCAAACTACCTGTTATTAAGTGATGGTTTGTCAAAATTCAATACCCCTCCAAACCCTGAAAACACATTGGCCTAGCTGAATTGCTCTCAGAAACTCTGTGCAGCCATGTCAAACCACCCTGGAGAAATCCTGAATTAAACAGGATATACAACAAATGGAAAAAAATTATGGCAAAAAATTAGGAAGGGTAATTCCCCTAAAGATAAAACCTTTCTTTTTAAAGTAAATAGGCACCTAAGAGGGATAATTAGGTCAAGCAAAGCCATCTTTGAGGTTAAGATATCCTCCCAGGTGAAAGATAACCATAAGGCCTTCTACAATTTATTTATTTATTTATTTAAATTTGTTGACCGGGAGTGTCCGACTGGATGTAGGTCCATTTTCAGCGGAGGCCCGGGGAGAAAAGCTCCACAGTTAAAATAAACAGACAGTATATACATTGGATTACATAGTGAATAACAATTTACATAGCAATTACTTACAACATATTTCCAGATGAAGAACATAGTACATCAGTAGACAACTAGAATCTTTATCTGTGAAGTGCATAGCAGACATTAACAAATGTTACAAGATGAAGCAGTTTGTGCTGTATAATAAGTACTGGCTTATGAGCATCTGAGCTTGCTATAATCAAGGTAGTTAGTGGAGTGGAAGGAAAGGTAGTGGTTGGATGGGGTGGATGATATTAGAGTGGGAGTTGCAAGGGCATAGCCAGCATGTTTTTAGTAGCGCTTTTAGTAAAGTTTTGAAGTGGGTGTATGATGGTATGGAGGTAATTGTGGGTGGGAGTGAGTCTCAAGGGCAGCACTCAGCAATGTGCTGAACTGGCGGTTAATGATACCATAATCACTGAGGCTGCTAATATAGTGAACCTGTTAAGAGGGCAAATTCAGTCTCAGCTTTACCCCCTCTCATCCCAACCACCCCCCCGTAATACCCTCAAACATAAACCCTCCAACTATAACTAGGGAGTGTATACTGGCTGCACTCACTAAAGCCAGGAACATGACCTCAGTAGGCCCCAATAACATCCAAGGATGCCTCCTGAATAGTCTAAAATATGACTTATTAGGACCCCTGGAGGTATCATGTAACTATAGTCTTAAAACAGGCTTTGTGCCATGTAAATGGAGGACTGTAATTGTCATCCCCCTTCATTAGGGAGGACCTTCAACAGATCCTGGAAACTACTGACCCATTAGTCTGAGTATTTTTATTTTCAAAGCCATGGAAAGAATTATCATAAAAATTTTAAGCAAGGACATATGACACCTCCAGACACTGGATCCATACCAGTTTGGCTTTGTCAAAGGACGGTCATGCTTAATAAATCTGGTTAACTTCTTTGAAAAGGTCACTAAGGCAAAGTATGAGGAGAAACCTGTGCATACTGCCTACCAAGATTTGGCTAAGGCATTTGATACAATATCCTACTTAGGCACCATCAACTAAATTACAGAACTAAGTAAATCCCTTTATAACATGCTGGATATCTAGCTGGCTCACTGATAGGACCCAGGAGGTTCTAATCAGTGAGGCCACCTCTACAAAGAGGCCTGTCACCAGTGGAGTCCTCCAGGGATCTGTGCTGGGCCCACTCTTCTTTGTCATGTACTCCTCAGATGTCAAAGCCAATGTCAAAGGCTTCTGGGTAACCAAGCTTACAGATGATTGCAAACCAAGATAAGAACACCCTTCAGGAAGGTCTAATACAGATAAACACTAGGTGCAAAAACCATGGCTTAAAGCTCACTGGAAAAAGTGGAAGGTAGACAAGACCAACCAGGCTAGGAAGGAACATTTGTTGGCTAATAAAAACGAAAAGAGATGAGTTGCAATAGCAAAGAGCAAGGCATCAGAGGCACTCTACCAACTTCTGGAAAGTGACTCACTAGATGCAACAAAGAAACTCTATCAGGTTGCAAGGCAAAGACAGAATGATAAAGAAGATAGTTAGACACACTTCATAAGGGATGCCAGGAACAACCTGCTCACCAGTCCACAGGACATCAAAGGCAGATGGAAGAAGTACTTTCAGCAGCTTCTGAATGAAGAAAACCCCACAGAAGCTGTACTGCCTCAGACACAGTCTACAATGAGAGAAGAGGATGAGCCCGCCATAGAAGAAGAACAGCGCTAAGGAAAATGATGTCAGGGAATGCAACAGGCTCAGACTAGTTCACAGCAGATATGATCAAGATGTTGGGTGAGATTGAGGTGAAATGGTTCCTGATAGTATTCATAGCAGTATGGAGAGAAAGACATATCCCGTGTGACTGCAGAATAAGCATACTAGTGCCAGTGTTCAACAGCAAAGGGGATATTCACAATTGTGGGCAGTATAGTGGTATCAAACTCCTTTGACATTGCATGAAAGTTCTGAACAGGGTGATTGATAAATGAATATGCAGAGTAGTAGAAAGCAAGGTAAGAAAGCAGCAGTTTGGATTCAGATCAGGATGCAGCACAACCAACCCAATGTTTGCAGTGAGACATATACTTGTGAAGGAGGTAGAAATGAGGAAAGAGTCCAACTGGGCATTCCTAGACTTGGAGAAAGCATATGACAAGATCCCAAGAAAGCTGATTTAGGCAGTCCTGCGGTGGTTCAAAGTCCCAGAAATATTGTTAGAACTAGTGCAGGTAATGTACAAGGACCCAATGACTCAAGTACGAACAGCATTTAACCTTACAGTGGGGTTCCCAGTGGGAGTGGGTGTGTATTAGGTTTCAGCTCTGAGCCCACTGCTGTTCATACTGGTGATGAACCACATAAACAAACATGTCAGAGGAGATAGAGGAACAATGTTGATGTATGCAGATGACGTGGCTTCACAGGTTAGCTCAGAGCAAGAACTTCAGTGTATGATAGGGGAATTGAATGCAAAACTGAAGGGACATGGGATGAAACAGACCAGATCAGACAGGTGTAACGGCAGTCAATGGGGGAAATCAGAATAAGATGAAAACTGATATAGAAGGGAAAAATGCTAGAAAAGTTTAACAGGTTCAAGTATCTGGGAGAGGTGGTTGAGGAGAAGGGAAGTCTGAATGAGGAGATCAAATCTAGAATCAGAGGGGCCGCAGCCAACTGACACAGAGTGTCGGGGAAGTGTATGACAGAAGAATGCCAAAAAAGCTGAAAAGTGAAGTGTATAAAACAGTGGTGTGACCAGCACTATTGTATGGTACAGAAAACCTGGGCAGTAAAGGCAGAGCAGTTGAGGAAGCTTGAGAGGATGGAGATGAAGTGCCTGAGAAAGGTGGTAGGATGCACACTGTGGGACAGATGAAGAAATAATAAAATAAGAGCAGAAGCCACAGTAGCTCCAGTTGTAGAAAAGGTCAAAGAGAACAGATTACAGTGGTGCAGGCACATGGGCAGAAAAGCAGAAGACAATCTGATAAAGATTATTTGAAACAGACAGAAAAAAGGCAAAACAAAATAAGGGCATGCAACAAACAGGTGGAAGGATTGTGTGAGAGAAGACCTGCTACAGTCAGACATGAGTGTCGAAGAAGGTAAGAGAGTGGCACTGAATAGAGAGATGGCAACAAATGATACGATACTCCAACCCCATGCAGAAAAATGGAAAAAAAGGGGTTGATAATGATGATGGTGATAATGATGATGAAGTCTTGATTGGTGAAATATCTGCTGTAGTATCCTTTGAGGAGTTAAAGTTTCCAACGCTGCTTTTATTGTGGCAATATCCACTAAGACATCTGTAGAAGTTGCCATCATCTGCAGATTCAGTAGGTATTGACCTCATGCTTCAAGTTAAGAAACCAGTTGAAGAAATAAGTATGATTTAAAAAAAAAAAGGCACCAACAAATGCAGTCATGAGTTACTCCGGGTAACTAGACTGTCCATGGGTATAAGATTGCAGCCTTGGATCTGATAAAAAAAACATCATGCAGGGGAAGTGTTTGTGTTTCGAACATCCACTTCACGCATGTGCTCTGGGGCATGCATCTAATTCCTAAGTATTTTATTTATTATTTATCCCAATTAAATATATATTTCTTTTATAACACCGGATTTATTCACTGATGTACTAATATGGTTTCAGTTTTACATTCAATGAATTTAACTTCTCAAACTTTTTGAACCACCTTCCTAGAGCTCTCATTTGCAACAGTTGAAGTATATATATTACCTTCTATTAATAAAATATTTTCAGAAAATAACTGCATTTTGAACAAAAATTAAGTAGACATTTTGTAGCCTTCAATTTTCTGATTATTTCTAATGTAATTTGCAAAAGATTCTGTAATGAAAGCAAATATCAGCTATGATAAGACATATTTGTTTACTCCCCTTGTTTAAATCGATACCCTGTGAAAGAAAAAGCACTATATGCTTTTGAATTTATAATTAAGTTTTTAATTATATTTATGCATTCATAAGGAAAACGAAAATGTTCTAAATTTTAGTTTTAAACAAAAATTTCCAACTAATCATACCAAAAACTTTCTCTATACCAAACAAATCAAAGACATTTTTTTGTTATAATTTGCATGGTATTATTTTTAGTATTATCATAAGTTACCTTATTGGTTATAAAGTAAGTTTGATCCTTGTTAATTATTACTTCTATTATTCCAGAAATTCATTAAAGTTCTTAAAATGAACTATATGGCTCATGCTAGATAAGCCCTTTCCCACAACATGCCCATTCGTGATTTAGAAACACGTTCATAGGTTTATAGGTGTATGTAAGCCACAGTGAGGGAAGGCCTCATTATCAGCTAGTTTGCATGTTTCTTGAACTGCAGTTGCTACTGTGACATGCAGATAATTGCTGATTTGCATATTCCAGTAGAAACCTGCTCCTCCTGTATGCAGTAGTTTTCTTCCCAGTCACTCTGTCACAAACACAAGTACACAAGCATGAAGACACACACACACATACACACACATACACACACACACACACACACATACACACACACACACACACACACACACACACACACACACACACACACACACACACACACACACACACACACACGTCTTTTAGGCCCTGGAGGTTTAGTGCACCCCGCACCCTCCAATCCCTGTACTGCCACTGGTACCAATACGGCACTTGACAAAATCATCCCTGGTGTCTAATGTATTCCTGCATCCTCCTTTCCACATTATAATGTCAATGCCATTAGAGAATCATCCCTAGTATCTAGTGGTTCCCTCTGTCCTCCTGAATTCCATTATGATATCTTTACCTTAGGGCACATTAAGGGGTATTCTCTGGTGTCTAGTTCACCCACCTCTCACCCCCAATATACACTGTAACACTGGTGCAACTACAGCACTTAAAGGATTTCCTGGTGTGTGGTGGTTCCTCACACCCCAATCCCATAGTAATGTTGCAGCCATAACGGCACATAAAAAATAAGTCTGGGTCTAGTGCATCCCTCCACCCTTAATACCCATTTTGCTATCAGTGCCATTACTGAGCCATAAAAGCAAGCCCTGGTGTTTTGTGGTTACCCCCACCCTGTTGGTCATTATGCCACTTTAAAAGTAAGCCCTGGGTGTCTACTGGTTCTCTCCCAACCACGTTTGTGTTTGGCAGATAAACATGCCCTTTCGGGCATGGCTGAGATTATCTTCACAGCTGAGCAATTTCCTGCATTGCTTGGCCATGCAGATGCCTTCCTTGAGGTGGTTCTGGGGTGATAGCACATGGCTAATTAGCATATGCATATCCCCCAGAATGTGTCATTAACATACAGCACAGCTGTGGTGCTGCACATCTTTGTGTTAGAGGACCTTGCAGCATTGTGTAAGGATAGTTGCTGAATCAAGGAAAATTATGACTATGTGTGCAGCTTCACATACACATCACAGTCACCTAATGAATTCAGCCCTATGTCTTTTAATCTATGAGTTAAAACTGAGGTAAATATTTTATAATCCATGCTGAGTAATGAGATTGGCCAATATGAAGAAAGTAAATTATTTCCCTTATCTTGCTTAATGATTGGTGAAATCAAAGAAAGCGTCAGGAAGGAGGAGTCTGCTTACTTCTTTGAGTTAATAAAACAACCTTATTAATTATAATGTTTGGAGGAAAGTGCCTATATATTTTTGGGATGATTCCATCAAGTCTTGTAGCCTTTCATATTTTTTAATTTGATCTTTATGCTCACCAGTTTTTGTAGGTTTAGTTATTTTATGTATAAGCTGTTTATTTGTCACATATTCTTCATTAAGTACTGTTCAATGCTCTTATCACTGTAGGGATCATTTTTGGCTGACTAATCATTTCATAAAAATCCTTAAACAGTATCAAAATCACCTAAAAAGTGTAGTTTCCTTGCCCAAAATAGGATGGACCATGAATACCATTTATTTAAATTTTTTTTTAATTAATTTACTACTGTTTGCTAATCAATGTATGCCTCTAAAATGTAGAGTCTCAATTATCCAACAGGTAGCAAACTTGCCTTCACTGCTGGAAGACAAGAAAGTTGTGGGTTCTATTCCCATACCAGGCAGCTGGATTCATTTCTAGTACTGACGCTGCAGTGCAGTATAAGCAGGGTGCTGCTCTCTGGAGTATGCCATCCTTCAGATGAGATATTAAACCAAGGCCCCATCTGCCTGATTTGGTAATTAGCTCAGGTGGAGGAAAAAGATCCCACAGCACTTATCAAAAAGAGTAGGGAAAATACCCTGGCCACTCAGTCAACAAAGTGTAAAAAAGAATGCAGTTTAATTCTCATTATGACAATATCTGTTTAATTTTCCTTGATATTTATCATTAAAAATGTAACAGTTTCAATATGTTTTGGGTAGAATTGAATTATATTGGCTAGGCTTGTAAAGGCTCTTAAGGCATTAGCGTAGTAATCTCCTGTGATCATATAACCTATATGATTTTTGGGTCTATATTAAATGCTGAAATGGCAAAACAGTGAATGCCATTTCAGTGACACATAAACAGCAAAATACCACTAATGCAAATGACCAGGTCACAGATTTTTTTCTTAGGGAAAAAAATTGTTTGGGCATCGCCGTGAAATTGCCCTTTACCCCTCTGCCATGTGAGCTCAGTTGGTATATTTAATTAGGGGGGCTGTTAGATGTAATGATTTAGATGGTGTGTCATGTCTGGTTGGTCTACTGATATTTTTCCCTAGGAAATAAATTGGTGGCCTGGCTGTTCGCGTTAGTGGTATTTCGCTGTTTACGTGTCTCTGAAATGGCATTCGCTGTTTTGCTGTTTCGGCAACATAATATAGATCCATGATTTTTATCTGCATTTTTTTAAGTTTAACTTAGCTTCATCAAGACATTTTTTTTGCTATACACTCTGAGTTCCACTGGTTAATTTTGTTATGACACCAAGGTTTCATTCTCTCACATAAATGAATTTTGAGAGAGCCCCACAGAACTACATCATTAGCTTCACCATTATTATAAAATTATTTATGTTCTTCTGTTTATTTATATACATTTCCCTTAAACGTGACTAATTTAATCATGTAATCTTACATCATTGAAATGATAGATGATTTCCTTCTGGCCATTGTTGGATTAAGACAAATTGAATTTTGAGATGATAAAGGGCAAGGAATAATATTTACATCTTTAATTTTATGTTTTAAATCTAATGAAATATAAACTCTGTCCACTTAGGATAGTGTCCACAAAACACAGAAATAATGTGTAAATGTAGTGATTCTCTCTATATTCTATAGTAACTATCTTTTACTTGGTGTCATATGGATTTATTTCTGAGAGGTGATCTTTCCCTGGTATTCAAGTTATCCTTGGGCCCTGTCTTGATGAATCTTTTGCACATCTGCAAAACAAACAACATCAGAGCTACTAGACCAAAATATCTTAATTTTGCTTGCAATATAAATTGGAAATGTTGGAGAAACAGATATGTTTCTTTGAGAATTCCCATTCTCTGGGACAGGCTCTCCATCCATGTGAAGCACAGTTCCCCCATGACCCTATTTAAGTGCAACACGGACTAATGGATGGATGATTGGATAATCACCCACAGTTTGGCACCTATGTCTATGATGGGAAGCAGTAGTCAGTAAATCATCCCCTAGATAAATCAAATTTGTGGGTCACATTTAGTTCACATAGATACGCCTATAAGGGCACTAGTGGTCATTAGCTTAGTATACACCTACAGACCTATGAACTACCAGTAAAATATTGTCTTTCTTTCTAGAAATCAAAACATCTCAGGAATGCAGCGCCCACTTAATGTACCAATGCAGTGTTAGTAATCCATCTCTCTGGTGTGCGAGTAGAACTTGTGGCTTTCTACACCAAGTGTGAGTGTGTTACCTGTTTTGCCACTGACATCACTGATGTACTGAAAATGTACCTGTTACCCCTTGATTCACATAACTTAAGTCTATAATTCATTTCTACTCTAACTCAGCCACTAAGACCCTACACTTGTGGTTTACAAGGTAATGCTACAAGGTGTATGGGAGACATAACACAAAATAAGGCAGGCAAGACTTATCAGCCTTCCAAAACAAGAGGTAGAACCTAATAGTTCAGGTCTTGATCTCAAAGCACTTACGGATCAGTGTCTAGAATTTGCCATGCACCCAGTACAGCATGACATTGCAGTAGCTCAGCATCGAGGTCTCATGCCAGCACTTGTTCAAGATCACTAGAACCACCACTCACAGCATCACTGGAAGACAGTGTGTGTGGCACCTTAGATATATTATTACTCAGTCTATGGTACTGGCACAGTGAAATTGCTTGGTTTTGGTGATGAGCCTGTGAAGGAATAAGTGATGACATGTTGAGACCTTTGGTAACAATAAATTATGTATCAACAGATGATACAGACACTTTCCATGCAAACAGTATGAACTTTCTTGAATGCCTGATGTACATGTGATACCTGGTGATGGAACATGTAAGGGATTATATGTACACAGCTATCATAGGCAGCATATGGTAGCATGAAGTATTACTACCATGTAAGCATTAGCCTTTAAGTCTGTGATACTGTGGCTACAGCAGTGGCCTGAAACTACAGATGGCCACACCACCTCTGATAATTGCTGTGGCATCATCTTCTGGATAATACTCATCAGCCCATATTGGGAGAAGGTACTCATTATCAGGTGTTAATGATTGGAGCATAGAAGGTTCCCCACCAGTGCTGCTGTGTGCAATTACCTTCTGCCTAGCTTTGGTCATTGCAGATTCCAGTAGGTCATTTGCTCTTTTCCTACACTCTGCCAATGGGCAGTTCCTTCCCCCTACAGTACTAATTGATGTCAGGGATTACATGTCTGTTTGCCCACTTTGTCAAACAGACCTTTCCCATTTGTTCTGAGATCATCCATCAGGAGTGAATTTGTCTCTTCATTGTCTTACTCCCTGCTGCTGCTGCAACATGCTGTAGCCTGAAAGTAGTAAATGTGGCTCACAACTGAACCAAACTCACACACGACACCTACAATACAACAGTTAATAGTAGGTATTGCAAACGTGTATTGACTGTTATTTTAGTTGTTCTCAGCAACCAGTAATTGTATATTTAGTGTTACCATAACCTGCTAATTCATCATATGCTGCTGCTGCCCTACTTCTCAGCAACCATTATCAATGAAAGTAAAGGCCACAAAGTACCGAATACAAGTATTCTGCTGTGAAAAATGCCACTTTCACTTTCCCAGTCCTGTCATTCCTAAGACTGTAAAACAATAATATCCGTCATACCTTATTGGCAAGTATATGCTTCTGGTCAGCAGACCTTAATAAAGTTTTGCCAACCTGTCTGGTTTTCTACTAATTTCTGACTATTCTCTGTAATAACAATTCCTTTTAATTTGTTACCACTTTAGCCAGACCACTGGTGACAAATTTTGTTCAGTACAGTTAAATATGGTGGAACAGAGTATAGTGGAATAAAATGGGACTGATTTATGATGTTAGTATTCAAATGCAGCTGAGTTGAGCTATGCTGTATGAATCACACCACTACACAAATGTGGATACTTTTCAATAGGTATAAAATGATTTTGGCTTCTTGTGGGTGAGCTGTGTCGAAGAGAGCTGGGTGTTGTGATGTGCATGAGCTTAGTATGTAGTGTATTAGCAATGAGCAGACCTATTCTGTCATACTAGTACTGAATTGAGTATACCCATGCAACAGTTTGCGAAACAGCACCCTATTTTAATTGAAAGGGAAGAAAATAAAAATGAAGATAGTTTATAGTTTATTAATAAACTGCTGTAACACCCTCAGAGGTTACATTACAAGGTTTCAATCAATTGTAACACAAGTATTCATAGAATAATACAAATAAACAACATCTTATAGCCTTCTGAGTAAATGCATGTGCATACAAATGCCACCCCTCTGCCACACGTCCAGAAATTATACTGCTAAAACCTTTACATATGCACGACAAATGAAACAATGACAATGAAATTCAAAAAAGAAAGTCCGTGTGACGGCTGCAGTTCAGTTTGTAGACCAACATTTGCACTGCTATCACATCATTAGTTACTACCCTTGCATGGGCGTAATGATTGTGCATGGTGATGTCATACCTCAGAGGGTGTGTTTTACACCCTTTTATCACCTGTATCAGGCTTGCATATTTCAGTCTAGTTCTGGGACTTCAGAAGGGATGGCCTCTGTTAAAGCCAAGGGTCAGTTCCCATGCTGGTCAGATAAACAGATCAAGATTCTGTAGCAGTTATACATGCAGATGTTGGAGCTATCAACTGACAGCTCAGAATGGAAGAAAATAGACATATGGCAGGTGTTGGGAGCACTTGTCCTCCTTGCCAAGGATCCCCCATACTGGATAGCATATTGGATAGCAGTTCAGATACAGGTAAGAAGACCTACACAGGAGGAGTGGACCTACTGGCTGGTTGGATTTCAGGGGGTCAAGGCAGAAGGCCAGAATTCTGTAGCAAGCACTTCCTTTTGTTTGGCACTGAATATGTAAAGATAAGCAAACCTTTATAAGTATATAAGTATAATTATTTTAAGTAAATGTATACGTGTGTGTGTGTGTGTGTGTGTGTGTGTGTGTGTGTGTGTGTGTGTGTGTGTGTGTGTGTGTGTGTGTGTGTGTGTGTGTGTGAGTGTGTTTCTCTTGCTTGTATAATCTGTAGGGTACTGAATATGTAAAGATAAGCAAACTTTTGTATGTACATTGATGTATTTATTTTAGGTAAATGTATATATAAATAATATACATTTATGTGTGTGTGTGTGTGTACATATATATATATATATATATATGTTTACTATCATTATGTTGAAGTGGATTTGGACGAATCCACTTCAACGAAAGGCAGGGGTTCATATGATGACAATTTCGAACCTGACAATGCTGAAGTACAAATCTCACCCCTATCTCGACCCATGTTAAAGCCCGTTCTGTGGCCGCATTCGAGACATAATTCGGCAATGCCAACTTTCACGGACGTGGGTCGATGTAAGCAGTGTTCAACCAAGTCCAGTCCGACATAATACATATATATGGATTATTGATATATATATAATATACGTGTGTGTGTGTGTGTGTGTGTGTGTGTGTGTGTGTGTGTGTGTGTGCGTGTGTGTGCGTGTGTGTGTGTGTGTGTGTGTGTGTGTGTGTGCATGTATATTTTAAAGTATTTGCAAATGCATTTGACAAAGTAAGGATTTTAAAGTATGCTGAAAAAATATACCATATTTACTGAATGAAGACTAAGTTCATTTACATCGCCTAGTCTTAGCTAGAAATCACTAGAGTAAAATTAATGTATAATTAACATCTTTTGGTAAAGTTTCTTAATCATTTTCTAAATAGTGGTTGCACATACAAAATGGTCAACTGCAGTTAACCATCACACCCAAGGTACAGTGGGGGTGGGGGTCAAAACAGCAAGTGTATGACCTGCACACTATGGATTTTTGACACGAATGTGTTGCATGTTTCAATGCTTACTTGATGTTACAATTAACTAATAATTGCATGTCATGCAAGTAAGTAATATATAATTCACATAAACAGAGGTATGCATTACAGAGCATTCTGACAATTAAACTACTCATGTATACCTTATCATTTAAATTAGTATCCTTTACAGAAATGTAACTTTGTCATGAAGATCAATGCTAACCCTTCCTCCTCCCTTCACTGCACACTCTGATGCCTCTGATTATATCAAGTCAGAAATGTCTAGTACTGCTGTAATACTTTCTTGTAGAAAAAAAGTACTTAGGAAAGAAAAGTAAATATTGCCAGGGAACAGCAGCAACAAAACCCAAAGGATCCACCATGGCAGAGTATGACTAAAATCTTTAATAACCAGGATAAGCGCTTTCGAGTAATCCAACTCTTTTTCAAATCCAAGTACGTACTTGAGTATGTACTCTGCCATGGTGGATCCTTTGGGTTTTGTTGCTGCTGTATTTGTTATTTACCAGTTTGGTCCTTCACTTCTGCTACTTCTAGTTTTCTTTGTTTGATTTCAGGGAATAAGCAAATGTCAGTATTACTATTACCAGACCAGTCTGCATTACCCTAGCAAGGCCTAGTGCATTAATGTACTGTTTAGTTGAGTTAGGCACCCATTATGTCAGATCTGCTAGAAAATAGTCTTAAAAAAGGAGAATGTACTCATCAGCTATCCACAAATGTATGACATAGGTAAGCAACTATGCATTCCCTTTTCTTATTATTTCTATAGGGGGAGAAAATCAAGAATATAATATATTTGACCACCGTCTGTCAAATGTGGCAATCACCTCTGAGACTGCTCTATTGTATTGTACACTGAAGAGGGCCGAGATAACAGTAGAGCACAGTCTCAGTGGAGGTTGCATCATTTGACAATAGGTGGTCGTGAGTATTAAACAATTAATTATAATATTAGTTTTACATAAAGAAAAATGGCAGCTACAAATTCTGATTTTTATTTTGGGGAAAATAGAAGGTATTGTCTTACACCATTAAGGAAGTTATACACACACATGTGGGCATCAGAAGAGAAATACAGCAGTAGTTAAAGAGCCATTAGTTAATTTTGTAACCAGTCAGTACTTAAGAATGCATGTAGTAGAAGATGTCAAATAATAATAAATAAATTATTGATATTTATAATATAATATATACTAACATTTAATATCTGATTAATACATGCATATCCTGTACTGCCAATAAAATATTTTACCAGCAACGTATGAATGATTCTTGCTTCCATGATGTCTCTCTCTCTCTCGTTTTTTTTCCACTTTCTATAATGCTCTCCTGTTTGTTCATTTTTTCTATAGGTTCATAGGTAATTACTAGGCTAACAGCTTAAAAGCCCTTACAAGCCTAGCCAATATAATCCAATTTTACCCAATATATATTCCCTAGGGACAAAAAGGATGGCATGGGTTTGTGCTTATGCCTTCAGTATGTTACAGATTTCCCCTGTCCTAAAGGACAGGACTGGATAGGAACAGAGTTCCTAGGTGTAATTCAACCACGTGCATCCAAGGTCAGGGAATGCTCACCAATTCCCTCTCCTGGGATGTCTTCACAGGGTCATGTGAGTAACTCTGGCCTTGTCAGCCCCCTGGTGTGTGTCAGCCTGGAAGGTTGGCATAATGGTTAAAGTGTTTACTTTATAAACACAAGGTGCAGGGTTTGATTCTGACATGGGGTAATTGGCTAGGCTTATAATAACCCACATGGGCAGTTAGCCTAGTACTAATCTATGAATCTATGTACCTATGAAAAAACATTGATAGCTTTGGGACCTGGTAGAGGCATTGGTGAGTGGGTGGTGGAGAAGTGCCTTCAACCCATGCATGACCTCCTCATCTAAAGTGTTTAAGACTTGTTGTCCCAGTTGGATCTGATTATTGAACCACCAGAAACCTCAACCCCCACACCACTGCAGACCTATCACACAGGGAGAATAACTGAGGTCCTCAAGACTGCAGTAAGAAATGTGCTCACATCTCCACAGATGCATCTGTCTCCTATCCGCATGTATTGCATCCTCATCAATGTCAGGACACCATAGTGTTCCATGCCTGCCTTTTTATGTTTCATCTACTCCTTAACTGTTCCTTAATCCTTGTCCTATATCCTCTTCCCTTCTTCCTTAGCCAACTTCCATCTTATATAAAAAAAAGAAATATAGGGGAGTCTATTCCCTACCAAAAGCATAGTGCCCCTCTTCTCCTACCTCCTCTAGTGCAATCCTCTTGATGTCTTCCTTCTGGGTATCCCTTGTCTTCTCTCCTTCATTTCTAGTTTTCTTATTTTCCCTTTTTCAGCCTTTCCAACCTTGTGAAAAAAAAAAACAATCAGGGTGCCCACAAGAGGTCACATTTATATTTAGTAAATAACACCTTATAACTTTTTAAATGAACTTTGTGATAACTGTGCAGAGTACCACTTTCCTCAAGTAATCACACGTGACCCATATACTAATTTGCACAGGCTTCCGCTTACTTCAAAACAACAAAAATAGTGAAAAGCAGTCATCACTTCACAGTCATGCAGCTTCCTTTGAACATAACTGCACTTCCTAGAATCCATTTTATGACCTTCACAACAGGTGCCTAGGACAGAGGCTTAAGGAAGAGTTAAGGAGTAGATGAAATATAAAAAGGCAGACATGGAAAACTATAGTGTTCCTGCACAGCCTTTCACTTTTTTTTGTAGCCAGCACCATTTAATGGTGTTTAACATACATATAGGCTCACTGGCACTTTTTATTTTTCAGATTACCCTTGGACATATACAGACTGTGGGAATTGTATACCAACCTACACACCATGGATTATGGGTATTTAAAAATCACAGGGCAGGAAATCAGAAGCTGATATGTGATGGAGGACAGGATTGGGTAGGTGGAAGGTACAGAAAAATGTATCTGTCAGATAAAAGAAAAGGGGTGGCTTACAAGTGAATTCGGGGGTGTAGTACTGGAGAATATAGGGAAAGAACTAGAGACAATGTGGGATACTATCAAGCTGACTTAGAGCAAATGTGCCTGCAGAGGAAGAGAGGAGAGACTAGTAAAGGAATGGGAGGAGGTAGTGAGGAATTTACAGAATTATAAGATGAGGGTAAGGGGTTGGAAGAAAAAAGGGAAGAGGAAGAAAAAAGTAATTGGAGTAAGATGTGTGGTAACATGAAACAGAAAAGGGAGAAAGGTTGCTGAATATCAGACTGAAAGGAAGGAGGGTAATAGTATCAGAAGGACACTGTTGCTGAAGAATGTCAGGATTACAGTGAGGAAGATGTAGTAGAGGGATTCAGGGATTTTTATAAGAAGAAGGGTGAGAGGAGTTAGAAGCTTTGTGAAGTGAAATAAAATGGCATAAGATAAAATTAGGGAAATATGATGCAATTCTACTGACAACCCCACCTAGAGGGAAGACATGGAATTAGAAATAATGCAACAAGGAAAGGTGGAGTTAATGTGAGAGGATGGACTCCACATGAATGTGTATGGAACTGACATGGTGGTCGAAAGAGATATTGCCCGAGTCAATGTACTGCACTGAAAACAGACTTTCCATAAGGAATGATAAATTGATAACATGGAGAACTTAGGTCAATCTCATTATTAAATGTTGGTTCTAAAATCCCGATAAACAATTTGGTGAATAGAATGGAGGCCTTATAGAAGCATTGATGGGCAAAGAGCAGGAAATCTTTGTAAAGGTGACATCAAAAGCTGAAAAATTGAAGAGGTTTTTTAGTCAGAGTTATGAAAGAGAAATGGAGGAGATGGCATGATGGTGTTATTTGATATAGTCTTATGACTTAGTGAAGCTGAAATGTCTGGAAGCATTGATGGAAGAGATGAAACTGGGGAAGACTTTGGAGACGGATAAAGTGCTGTATTGGAGAACAACAGCTTATGAGCTGAGTAGAGGGAAATAGCAAGCGAGTTTACTAACTGCATTGCTGTTAAGATATGTGGTGAAGGTCCTATCAAGAAGAGTAAAGTGAATGAATGTGGAATATGTTGGAGAGGAGGTAATCTTTCACATATTAGCTGACAATGGTACCGTGCTGGCGAGCGTAGTGAAGGAAGATATACAGAGCATATTGGAAGAATTTAATAGGTCCGGCAGGCTTTGCAAACTGAAGTCTAATGCTTCAGTTTTCAGAGACGAGACTGAAATGTTTCTACTATTGCTGCAGTTGAAATGCTTTCGAAGAGGGAGGGAAGGAATTGAAGAAAACTATAGGGAAGAATTATAAAGAAATAATGATGCAGGTATCAAATTTCATAAAGTAGTTGATGAAAGTTCCCTGAAGGCAAGCAGTAAGACTGGCAGTGATAAAGCATGAAATTCTGCCGACTAATAGTTCTGTGGTAAAGCATTCCCCTGTATATGCTGTGAAGATAGGTGAAGGCTGCCAGCCTAGCCAGATAGAATTTTGAAGATATTTCTGTCATTTATAAATATTAATATAAGCCACAGGCATGTTCTCTTAAATGGGAAAAAAATGTGTTAAATGTGGAACTTCAAAAATTTTACAACAGTGCACTCTGCTGTAACAAAGCTGACAAGTCAATTCTTTGATGTCAAAACTCGGAGCCGAGATGCCAGGATAAAAGCATTCTGCCTATTGTTTTGAGGCCAGAGTTAATGTCTAGAATTTGCATGTATAATTTCTTTTATTGCTCTGGTTCCTGACCAGCTTCAAGATCAAAAGGCTATTAACCTCTGAGAGTCTGTTAGCCTGGGAACCAGAAAGAAATTATGTAATCTGAAATTAATCAGTGTTACTTTGTTATCAATTTAAGGACAGAAAGAATGAGAGCATTTGGGCATTTGTCTTGAGAACATCCAGCTCACCACTCTGCCTGTGTCTATATGTAAGTAGGATTTTAGAACTGTGTTTTCTGTTAGATATCGCTAGGAAATAGGAAGATTAGACTAGTTTGTTTTTCTGCGCTGATATCAGAACTTTTGTACTGCATTATTTTAAGTATTTCTCTGTGATCTCTGAACTCTTGACTAGCACTGTGTAGTAAGAAGTATTGTCTTGTATTTTTTATTTATTATTAAATATTTTTAAACAGTTCAACTGTGGCTGTTTTGTGTAGAGATAATTTAAGCTGTAAGAGTACATTGCATGTATATAGTAATACTGTACCAAGTAACTCTAAATGAGTCTTGACTGGTTGCATTTACCATTTGGATAATAATATTGCACAGTATAATTGGACACCCTTTCATAAGGGCCTTTGAGTAGCTAATAAATATTAGCTGGGTGGTGGCAGTGATTTCTACCGTATAGTCTGGGTAATAGGGTCACAGCTGCAGAACCTGTGACAGCCTTCCCAGGAGTGTCTGTGAAGTTGTACAAACTGTTATCTCAAAGTGTGTTTGTGTCAGCTACTTGGGCAGAGACACGAAGCACTGGTTGGACAGAGAGGGTGCTGGAGGTTTTAGCTTGCCCACTAGGCTATCTGGACCCTATAGCTGTGCCAGTGGGGAGTCTTATTGGGGACCTGGAGAGAATGGGAGAAACCAGCCCCAGACTGACTGTGATCTCTGTGTGGTCTTAAGGGAAATTGTACTTTACTGTGTGTGTATTTATTATCCTTTCCCTACATGGACGCCCCTCACTGGTGTTAGTGGTGAGGATTGAGGCTCTGTGATTGCTGGGCCAGTGCACAGGCATCACATATTAATTGTTTTGCAGTGGTGGGATATCCACATCATATATTAATTGATTAGCAAATACTAATTGGCTTGTAGTGGTGTGGGTAGAGTGAATTCCTGTAGCTTGTTTACAGTGATCATGAAGGTGTTTTGTACTCTAAATCAGTCATGCAGTAAATACTCAGAGTTCAGATCACAATTGTTTTATTTATTTTGTTACATAGTTAGTCAGGGAGAGCAGGCAGCATGTCAGCAGGGGACTGGTGCATGAAACCCTGACTAAGGCAGACATTATTGCAACTTTGGTCACAGCTGCATCAGAAAACAGCACCCAGGAGGATGATCAGACTGGTATTGGAGCTGTGCCACCCTCAGAGAATGGACAGCTCAACCTTTCTGCAGAGGACTTAAAAATCCATCTGGAGCTAAAGAGACTTGAGGTGGAGGCCAGGCATTTGGAAATAGAAGCAGATGAGAGACTGAGATGTCTGCAGGCTGAGGAGAATGAGAAACTGCTATGCCTGGAAGCTGAGGAAAAGGAGAGGCAGAGGCAGCATGAGAAGGAGATGCTGACTGTTTGCCAGGATCATGTAGGTAATGGGGAAGGGAGTAACTAGACCCCAGAAGCACAAAAGGTCGGTAAATTTCTTTTGCAGTTTAGACACAAGACAGATGAAAGTGTGTGTAAATATGTTGCTGAACTGAGCACTAATTTTCATAGGTGGGTGAGTGGATATCAGGTCACCACTTTTGAAGGGCTGGCAGACTTTTTGGTGAGGGAACAAGCCCTTAGCACTTTGCCTGAGGACATGAGGATCTGGTTAGCTGATAGACAATGTGCTACTTCAGATGAGTTGAGGAAGAAGGGAGACCTATACCTAGCAAGCAGGGCATCCCTGCAGAGGAAAGGGACCCCCAGTACTGCACATCGGTCTAAAGGAACCCATGGTTGGCAGCACAGACTGACCCAATGGAATCTGCCAGTAGCAGGGAAGCCACTAGTACAGGTACATGTCCAGGACTTAGGGTTAAATGTTTTGAATCCAACCAGTGGGGCCATGTGGCATACAGATATCTACGGAGGCACAAGGTGGGGAACAAAAGGTGAGAGAGCCAGTAAGTGGGAAAGACAAAATGCCAATAGTAGTTTGTCTTGAGACAACAGGGGTACCAAACTACCATCTGGAAGATGTCCTGATAGGGAAGGATTTGGATGAGGCAGTACCATGTGCTTATGCAGTTACATGCAGTCAGGCTTGGAGACAAGCATGTGGGTCTGATAGCCTGGGGGAGACCCAGACAGATTCATACTTGTAGCCAGGACTGGTGAGGTGGTTACTTCAGGGAGGGGGCTACTATGTAGCAGTGAGACAAAATGTGAGCCACAGCTGCTTGTGGGTACTGATGTTCCCTTGGACAAAGTGACTGCAAAGGTAGAGGTACGTTGTAGTACCCAGGCTGACACTGAGGCACCACTGTCAGAGGATACCAGACTTCTTGTGGAAGGGGAGCTGGGAAGGGTTACAAAGAGAGAGTTGAGATAGGCTCAGCTGTCAGACCCTACATTGCAAGGCCTGAGGCAGGTAGCTAGTAAGGCACCTGATTCTCAAAGGAAGGGGGAATCTGTATACTGGGACAAAGGTTTACTGTATAGAGAGTGGATCCCCGAGGGAGGGCTAAAAGGTGAGAGAGTACAGCAGTTGGTAGTGCCTAGAGCCTACCATCTGGTGCTTCTAGTCATTGCCCATGATATTCCCTTTACAGGTCACATGGGCATAAAACATACAAAGAGACATATTATGCAGAACTTCTATTGGCCTGGAATTTCCAGAGATGTAACAGGGTAATGCAGGACCTGTGAGTAGTGCCAAAAGGTAGGCAAGGCAGGAGACAAGGTGAGAGCTCCTTTGATGCCTTTGCCTGTGATTGAGGATCTATTTCAGAGGGTATCTATGGATATTGTGGAGCTTCTGAGTACCCCAAGTTCCACAGGGAAAACGTATATCCTAGTGGTAGTGGATTATGCTACACAATACCCTAAGGCAGTGGCTCTGTCCTCCATTGAGGCAGAAAAGGCGTTAAATGCTTTGTTAGAGATTTTAAGCAGGGTAGGTTTCCAAAAAGAAATACTGACTGACAGAGGTGCCAATTTCATGTCAGACCTGCTGGCTTGTCTGTGGAAGTACTGTGGGGTGAAGCACCTGAAGACCACCCCCTACCATCCCCAGACTAATGGTCTGGTTGAGAGGTTAAACTCTACGATAAAATTCATGCTACAGGCATTTGCAGACCAGTTTAAGAGGGAGTGGGACAAATATTTGCCCCATCTGTTGTTTGCTTAAGGAAAGTTCCCCAGGACTCCACAGGTTTTTCACCCTTTGAGTTGCTGTATGGGCATAGGGTGAGGGGACCTCTAGATTTAATTCGAGATGAGTGAGAAGGTGAGTGTGAATCTCACAAGGAGTCAATTGTGGCATATGTCCTAAACCTCAGGACAATGCTCGGGGAACTCATGGGTTTGGCCCAGGAGAACCTGGCAGTAGCCCAACAACAGAAAAAGGTGTAGTATGACAGGAATGCTCGAGCTAGAGAGTATGCTGTGGGGCAGCAGGTGATGGTTCTCATTCCTCTCAGACACAACAAGCTGCAAGTAGCTTGCATGGGGACCCTACAAGGTGGTAAGAAAGGTAAGCGATTTTAACTACATGGTGGAACTGCTAGGCAGGAGGCAGTGGCACAAATTGTACCATGTCAACATGATGAAACCTTACCATGATAGGGAGGTCCTTGTGCTGAGTATTTGCAGTGGCTTGCAGGAGGAGTCTGAGGGAGATCTGGTGACTGATCTCCTCAGTGAGGCTCAGACAGTCACCTCAGTGAAAGGGGTAGCAATGTTCCAGCAGCTATCTCCTACCCAGGTTCAAGAAATCTGAGCAGCATTACAGGAGTTTGGGGACATGTTCACTAGGAAAACAGGGTGCACCCACCTGGTGCAGCACCAGCTGGATATAGTACCCCAAAGGCCTAATTAGGTAGGCCCCTTATAGGGTGCCTGAGAGAGTCAAACAAACTCTGAGGGAGGAGATACAGGAGATGTTGGAACTAGGGGTGATTCAAGAGTCCAACAGTCCCTGGGCCTCCCAAGTGGTGCTGGTGCCAAAGAAAGTTGGCAGCATCAGGTTTTGTGTGGACTACAGGAAATTAAATAGTCACACAGAGTCAGCTGCTTACCCTATGCTTAGGACAGATGAGGCCCTAGAACAGCTGGGTTGGGCTAAGTATCTTACAACCATTGCTCTTACAAAGGGTTACTGGCAGGTGCCCTTGACTCCCAGTACTAAACAGAAGTCAGCCTTTGTGACTCCTTTTGGCTTTTATGAGTTCAAAAAGATGCCCTTTGGAATGAAAATTGCCCCATTGACTTTCCAGAGGCTGGTAGATCATATCCTAGCAGGAGGGTTTGTCCTTGCTTGCCTAAATGATATTGCCATCTACAGCCATTCCTGGCAAGAGCACCTTCAGCATGTCAGGGAGGTGCTGGGCAGACCACAGAGGGCAAGGTTGACCATTAAGCCCAGCAAATGTCAGGTGGGTATGGCAGAGGTCTCCTACCTGGGACATAGAGTGGGTACTGGTAAGATCAGGCCAGAACCTGCCAAAGTAGAAGCCATTCAGGCATGACCTGCACCTGTTACCAAAATGCAGGTGGGGGTATTCTTAGGGACAGCAGGGTACTACAGAAAGTTTGTCCTAGGTTATAGTACCATCACTGATCTCCTCACAGACCTGACAAGGAAGAACAGGTCAGATAAGGTAGTGTGGACCCCAGCATGTGAACAGGCATTCCAGGAGTTAAGAAAGATTTGGGAGGACCCCCTGTGTTAGCCAGTCCAAAGTACAGCAAAGATTTTGTTGTGCAGGTGGATGCTTTGAACCATGGTGTGGGGGTTGTACCTAGCCAGATTTCTTCAAAGGGAGAAGAGCACCCATTGGTGTATCTCAGTCTTAGGCTCCAACCCAGGGAGGAATGCTACACAGCTGTAGAAAAGAAATGTCTAGCCATAGTGTGGGCACTGCAGAAACTCTAGCCTTATCTGTATTGAAGAAAATTCACTGTAGTTACAGATTACAACCTCCTAACATGGTTACACAGAGCCATTCGGCAAAATGCCAAGTTGCTAAGATGCAGCCTAGGGTTGCAAGCATATGATATGTCAGTGCAGCACTGCAGTGGGTTTAGCAATGCCAACACAGATAGTCTCTCAAGACAGGGAATGGGGTAAGGCATACTCAGATAGACCTAACCCTCTCAAGCAACAGTTCTCAAGAGTCACTTGAAAAACTAGCTTGAGTTCTCCAGGAGGGAGATGTGTGAAGATAGGTGAAGGCTGCCAGCCTAGCCAGATAGAATTTTGCAGATAATGCTGTCATTTGTAAATATTAATATAAGCCACAGGCTTGTTCTCTTAAATGGAAAAAATTGTGTTAAATGTGGAACTGTAAAAATGTAACAAATGTGGACTCTGCTGTAACAAAGCTAACAAGTCAATTCTTTGATATCAAAACCCGGAGCTGAGGTGTCTAGATAAAGGCATTCTGCCTATTGTTTTGAGGCCAGAGTTAATGGCTAGAATTTGCATATATAATTTATTTTATTGTTCTGGTTCCTGACCAGCTCCAAGATCAAAAGGGTTATTAACCTCTGAGAGTCTGTTAGCCTGGGAACCAGAAAAAAATTATGTAATCCAAAATGAATCAGTGGTACTGTGTTATCAATTTAGGGACAGAAAGTGTGAGAGTATTAGGGCATTTGTCTTGAAAACATCCAACTCACCACTCTGCCTGTGTCTATATGTAAGCAGGATTTTAGAACTGTGTTTTCTCTTAGATATAGCTAGGAAATAGGAAGATTAGACTACTTTGTTTTTCTGTGTTGATGTCAGAACTTTTCTAGTGTATTATTTTAAGTATTTCCCTATGATCTCTGAACTTTAGCACTGTGTTATAAGAAGTAGTGTCTTGTGTTTTTTTATTTATTATTATATATTTTTAAACCTTTCAACTGTGGCTGTTTTGTGTAGACATAATTTAAGTTCTAAGAGTACATTGCATGTATATAGTACCAGGTCACTCCAAATAAGTCTTGCCTGTTTGGTTGCACTTACCATGTGGATAATAATATTGAACAGTATAATTGGATACCCTTTTGTAAGGGTCTTTGAGTAGCTGATAAATATTAGCTGGGTGTTGGCAGTGATTTAGGTTCATAGGTAGGTACTAGGCTATCTGCCCAAGGGCATTTATAATCCTAGCCAGAGTGTGTCGGCTTTCGCTGCCCCATCGATTAATTAACTGATCCTCTGTCAAGCAGAGCCAGTGAAGTGCTCCCAGGGGTGTATTTTCTGTTACCCATCCACTCGTCAAGGTTTCTCTTGAAGAGTGTTATTGAGGGGCTGTATAGTTTGAGTAAAAGGGGCACAGCTGGATAACCTGTGCCAGCCTTCCCCAGGAATGTCTGTGTGGTTGCATAAACTATTATCTCAAAGTGTGTGTATGTGTGTGTGTGTCCGGTACTTGGGCAGGGACACAAAGCACTGGTTGGACAGAGAGTGTGCTGGAGGTTTTAGCTTACCCACTAGGTTGAGATCTGGACTCTATAGCTGTGCCAGTGGGGAGTGTTATTGGGGACCTGGAGAGAAAGGGAGAAACCAGCCCCAAACTGACTGTGATTTCTGTATGTTTTAAGGAAAATTGTACTTAACTGTGTGTGTATTTATTATCCTTTCCCTATTTGGATGCCCCTTACTGGTGTTAGTGGTGAGGACTGAGGCTTCTTGATTGCTGGGTCAGTGCGTGGGTGTCACATATTTAACAGGTGATAAAGTGAAACTGAAACAAACATTGTTGGTCTGGTATATGTGCTGTATGGAAAAAGACTGACAATTAGTAGGAATCACACTTGAGGGTTATGTGGATGGTGGTTACAGTATTTTATGGAATATGTATACATGATGACTAGACATGAAATGAGAAAGGATGATGAGACTAAGGTTTGAGAGACAGGCAAAGGAGGAAAGGTGGATAAAAAGTAGGATGTTGTAGAAAAATGATCAAATGGCACTGAATGCAGTTATAGTAAAGTGAGTGGAAGCAATGTGTGACTCGACTAGAAGAGGCTGCAGAGGGATCAAAGATTTTTGATAGGAGCAGAAGATTTGAGCCAGCAAAATTTTAGAATCATTACCAGCCCATGAAGCACAACTCTGTGATAGCAAACTTGATTAGTCAAACCCATCAAAAATGAAATCAGCTTTAGCTGCAAGTCTGATATGTTTTTTTTTTCCTGCAGGAGAACAACCAGTCTTACTTATAAATATTGTTGTAACAGCAGAGAAAAGAGAAATACCATAAAGGAGGTAAAAACAGTTTGCAAATCTGTGATGATGTAGTATAGATGATAAATGTTAAATCTTATTGGACTTGTAGATTTGATCAGTGAGGATCAGGTACATTTCATTCTTTCGATTACCATTCTTTGAATGCTAGACGTGTTGGAAAATGGGAAGGGAAGGAGATGAAGTGTATGTCACCTGATGATTGGTGGATGAAGGAAATCAGTGAACAAGTGAGGGAAGGGTTTTGTTTGGAAGGGAAATATTTTGACAATATCTGCACATTAGTAGTGGCATGGATTTTAAAATGTAACAATAATGGACAATAGTTGGCTGTCCTCTATAAGCACTTATGTTGCAATGCAGTGCTGTGCATGTGCTCCTGCTAAAGATCATATCTCTACATATCACATTTCTCCCTAAGAACACTGAGTGTGGTTTGAGCCAGTTTGTGCTCTGTCCTAACCCACCTATGCTACTAAGAAAAAAGACAAAAGTCAAGGGCATAGGTTCAGGATGTTAGATGGCAAGGTATTTCCTAGCAGATACATTTGGCTGGGGACACTTGCCTGAAGTGGCTATCACAGATTCACTTCAGGCACAAAAAAGCATGCATTGCCATCCCCATAGCTTCATTATCAATAATAATATCAATTTTTTAACCAAGTAGGCCTACTGGACACACTATCCCTTTTCAAGAGCATGAGACCACGGCGTTAGTAACCAAGTGCTTGGGGCATGGATGAAATCATGAATGCTGCTGGTGTCACACTTATGCTCCAGTATATGTTTTAGGCAATGGTCCCTAGATATATCAGTAACCAGTAGAGGAGGTGGAAGATGACTAAAGTGTTGTCATACAATGACTTTATGTAAGAAAGGAAATCAATGTCTTTCCTATGTAATGTCATTGTATAATAGTAATAAGCCGCTCCTGGGGTTGCTGTTGCAGGATTTACCTATAGTGGCCTTCATTTAATCACTCATGCCTTGCCCTCATGATCAAGCCATGCCAGTCACGGGTAAATCCTGTGATACCCACATCCATGGATTATTCCTAAATTATGCCACTTCAAAAAAGTAGGAGAAAATATTGAACATATATTTGGCAATCATTCCATTATAAAGTATCTCACTTATAATTTTAGCTGCAGGAATTATCAAGACAGATGACTTTTAACTTACAGTTTAAAAGTGATTTAGCCATATAATGTCTTTTAAATGTTATGTTTTTAATAACTTCAACACCCAGTACAGATTTTCTTAATAATCTAGCTTTGTACTTCTAATGTATATAACAGATGTATTTTGCAACATGTTTTGGCAGTAGGACACCTTGGATTAATTTTTAATCAAGGATGGAAATAGCAGCATTAAACTCAGTTATATATGACCCTTTCACAATCTCAAGCAAATAGTAAATGTTTAAAGGGAAAACTAGCTTTAGTAAGCTGCCTACTGTTGTTGGATAACCAAAGAGCCATAAACTACAGTGAACAAATGCTTGCTTTTCACTTATGACAATTAAATCAAACCCAAGCACTCAATCAATATCTTGAGAATGTACAATACCCCAAAAACATGTTCCAGCAAAAATGCTTTTTTTTTAAAAAAAGGACCAATGGAAATAAGTGTGACTACATTTATCAGGGTCTATTTCTCTGTTCTATGAAATTTCTACAGCCTTTCTTGGAGAAGACACTTTTTGTCATTGTTAACAGTACACTCTGCTATCACAATTTTTTCTTTATCTCTATCTGTCTATCTATCTATCTATCTATCTATCTATCTATCTATCTATCTATCTATCTGTCTGTCTGTCTGTCTAGAGTTGGTTAGTTAGTTAGTTGTCAGTCAAGCAATTATTTGCCTGTATGCTTGGGTAACTATTTTCCTTAGGCTACCTAGGGTTCCAACTTGCCTTTATACATTTCTGTCGTCCATTCATTTGTCATTGCAGCCATCTAGGTGACTTGCATGGTCCACTAATGTCAGAAGTCAAACATATTCCTTCAAGCTGCAGAGTAGTGTAGAGCTCTGATCCTTTTCTAATAAGGTGATTAATTTATTTTCTGCACACCCACTCAAATGTCTTTTAAGTGTTCGTTTACTAGGTGCAACCATCTTGGAAAGGTAACATTCTGATGATTATTTAAGCAATGACCGATGACATTGTGTGGTATAATGAAGATTTACCCATGGTTGGTGTGGTTTAATCATGAGGTTGAAGCCCGAGTGATTAGACAAAAGCAACAGTGGGTAAATCTTCAATATACCACAACCAGGGAGTTGCTTATTGCTATTATACAATGACATTATTTAAGAAAAAAAATACTTACTTTTCTTAAATAATGTCTTTGTATAATGGCGGATTACTGTTCTTTCACCGGTTGTGGTATACTGCTTCTTCATTTTGATGTACTGAGCATGCATATGGGATTTGTGTTCCCATGCATACCCAGTACATCAATGCTTGAAACAGAAGCAATGGAGAAAAGAAAGTCTCCATTGCTCCATTTTCTCTTTTTTTTTTAATTGTAAAAAAAAAAAAAAAAAAAAAAAAGGTTTTGGGGCACTTTATCTGGGTGACCAGACCTTTTTTCTTGGTATATTGTGGGATTTACAATGGGCACGCTGGTTGGGCTGGGCCAATCAGTGTGCATGTTTTCAAATATTAATAGGGAGTCGTATAATGAGTATTCACATCTTGTAAGAATGCCTCCAGCAAAAACACCGGTTCTGAGACACAATGACTCTGAACACAGTTACCCATTTAATGCAAGGAATTCCAAGAACAGTTATTTCCTTACATAGCAGCTTACTTACCTGGTATCCATTTAAAAACATTTATTAAACTTCTACTGACAAAAGTATGCTTTTTTAAATTAAATATATACATGCTAATAACAATACTATAATACACACACACCAATATATAATATATATATATATATATATATATATATATATATATATATATATATATATAGACAGTAAAGTGGGGTTTGGAGGAGCATGAGAGTGTTTAGGGTTAGGACCAGGGTTAGGTAAGGGGATAGATGTTATGTGTTTGCATGCAAGTGTGTGCATTTTAGGATTAAGATCAGAGTTAGATAAGGGGATAGATATAGTTTTAGTCATGTATGATAGTGCATTTGTGTAACCAAGTATATGTTATGTAGTGATAGTGTTACAGAAAGTTGTTTTTAAGGTAAGGTGTAGAGTTAATGTTGGGGGCATGGTTAGGGTTAGCATGAACTGGTGCAGCGGAGCCCCTACAACTTACTTTACAATTTGAAAGAGCGAACACTCATATGAGTGAACACTTTTTACTGCTGTATAAAAAAATATGAAATCTAGTATGAGTGAATCTTCTTTCAAATTGAGTTTTTGTCAGCAGCCTTTTGTAAGGGATAAAATTCCAGGGAATTTGTCCATATCCCATTGTTGTGTGATCTCAGAGTTATATACATGCACACATAAAATGGCTACTTAGATTCTCTGAATGGCTTAGTATAAGCTCCAAGGTAGATCACTAAGAAGTACTTCCGTGGTCATTTTCACTACAAAGGGGTAGGGTCTGTCTGAACTGCTAGCCCAGGGAATACAGCCCTAACACCCAGCCATCTTTTGTTTGAGAACTGCTCTGTGCACTGGAGGAGCTAACTGGGAGTGAGAAAATTGAAAAGGTATTGTCTGGTCACCTATAGAAAGAGGAAATTGAACGAGATGTTTCAGGGGTCATCTACTAATGAGTCTTCATTGGAGACCAGGGACTTCATGGAAGCATTGAACTGAGAAAGGGGAGGGCAGGGCTGTGTGGGGATGTGCGGTTACCTTACTCACAAAATAAGGTGATAACTCTGCACTAAACTCATTTGAAGCCGCTCCCTTAAACATTTCTGCTGTATGCCAGAGAACGTTTGGGCTGCAATTTGAAAAGCTTCTTTTTGGCCACCTGTGTGATTACTAAGATGTGATTAATTATCATTCTAAAGGTGATTAAGAGGGTCCAGGTCATTGCAACAGGCCAGATGGTCAAGAGGCTTGAGAAGACGAGAAACTAATCAAAGATATGTAATTAGAACAAGGACTATCATACAATAGGACAATTAATAGAATATGTTGGGATAAGAAAAGAAAACTAAGTTACATCTTGCCTGATAGTCATGTCATACATCTGTATGATGCAATGGTGACATCTAAAGAGACAGAACAAAGTAGGAAATGGTTAATAAGTGGAAGTGGTGGGAGATTACCATGCTGCTAATTTAAATGAATTATGGCTAATTCCACTTCTAAATAAGGAGATTGTTCTCTTAATGTGTGTGTGTGTGTTACTGAGGGGCAGGATTAATAAGAAGCATAATGCCTAGATGGGCATTTGTACTATATGTAACATATTCTAATCAAACAAAACATTTGTCACTTGATCGATCCTGGCATGCTGCTTCATCATTGTCTTACACTGGCAGGGGTCAACTGGACAGCAATTGTCCAAATCCATTGTAGCTCTATGAGAAATTATGTCGTACAAAATCTACAGTCTATGAGCAGAGACGCAATCCTTTTTTCACAGAAAAACCCCAAAAGCAGGCCTGCACATAAATAAATACCACTGTTGCTGGGTAAGGGGATAAAATGGACTGCAACTAAAAAATACCCATCATGAAGAATCCAACCACTTCTGCCTTTAAACAAATATAGAGCTGTGCCACACAGTTAAACTTGCCCAGACAAGTGAAGTTGTTATGGAATGGATGGTACATAGGACTCTCCCCCACCTCCTTTTCACACAGCAGGACATGTCGCACAGCATTTCCAACCTTTATGACACTTTGGAGTTAGGTAATAGATTGCATGACATAAGGCAGATTAGTTAGCATAAAAAGTATGAGTCTATTGGTCATTGTATCTTCAAGCCAGACACATTGCTATCCGCCTTTAATCGTAAGTCTTCAACTGTATTAATATGAGATGGCTAAGCCTTTCTTACTGACATCATTTGGGAAATGACTGATTGTACTTATGAAAACAATTCCCAGGTACCCAAAGCACTGTCCTCAGGCATATATTTGATACCTAACTTCTTAATTGGCTCCTTGTAAAGTGAACATAGAACATAGCATAGTGCAGCAGAGCATAGCATAGCGTAACAGAGCATAGCAGAGCATAGCCTAGCAGAAGTTGTATATGACAGCTGTAGTTGTTTTGTGGGAGGGATTACTAATGTAGGTCATTTATCTTTCTGTGTACAGTGCAGCTCTGTACTTGCTGTGATGGGTGCTAGCACCTTAAGGCACTGTTGGAGCAGCCAACCTATTTCACTTGTAGGCTTACAATGTTATGCTCTAAGTACAACTGTAAACTATTAAAAAACATTCCCATTATGTGCACTACAGAAACATTCTGAGGTGACAGTATAGCTGTCAATTGTCTCTAGTCTTACTTAATATTTTTGATCTGCTCCTTGTAGATTTGTATTTTTCTAGCACATTGATGAGTATTGAAGTCAATAAATGATAAAACTTTTGAGTTTCAGACTTCATATCCTTCACAGAACACACACTAATGTAAATCCTGTTCTAGAAACTTTATAAGGGTAATATTAAAACTCTGTCCTTGATTTTGGGCCTTTCTCTCTTATTATTATTGTTTTTTTCCCCGATTCTTCCCTTATGAAGTTGAGCACTATGGGTGACAGGAAGCTGTGCGACTTGCTGAGACTTGGCAACCACTTCCAGGTACATATCCATCCTTGTGTGTACTTAAAAACTGAAGGAGCATTCTACTGTCAAGAGTGCAAAAATATTACTAGAGCAGATAATGGTTAGAGTGCACACCTTAATTCAAAAAGGTATGATGTACAGCATCATAGCCATGTACAAATAAAATAGCATATTAACTCACAAATCAGAAAGAAGTTAGTGTGCCATCTATGACATAAAAAAAAGATCCTTCAGAATTCTGTTCCATTATGTAAATGTACTGTGGTCTAAAACAATTTTCATTTTAGCACTATTTTCTTCTATGACAAAATCATCCTGGGGCAGTAGGCCTTTCTGAAGTTCATTTCCCACCTTGGCTTCTATTGGCTATCAGTCCTATTTTGTGTATTCAGATGTTTATTTCAAGAAAAGCTATTTTAATAGTTACATATTTTATTGCCTAGGCAATCAGCATGCATGAGCCTTTCTGTCTAAGGGGGACTTCTCTTGTATACCGGAAACCTTCCTTAGGTTATGTCTTCTGCAAATAAGTATCTTCTTAACTGTTGAATTCTCTGGTCTCTTCTGTTTGTACAGGTGTCTCTACTAGTGTGAACTTTATTACAGAAATACTTATAAACAAGAAACCTTGAGGATCAATAAAAGCATAACAGTTTCCCAGATTGTGAATGCTTACAAGTTTTGTTTTTTTTTTTTAAAAAAAAAAAGCACCCAAGATCAGAGCCAGATCATGGTCAAATGGGGTCCTAGGCAGGGTAACAGATCGCACCCCCCCAAGAGCAGCCCCTCCTGAAGAACCCCTCCCCCCCACTGCAACTCCCTCCCCAGCCATACCAGTGTTTCATTACTTGGCTATTTCTCCCGAGTTACCATAAATACGGTTCAGACCTTTCAGTGTGTATACTGTTTTCTTCCTTACTTCTACAATGATTACAGATATTGAAATAAAATTTCACAAACACTGATAGCCATTTGTAAACAAACAGTACAGTCTCACAATGAAAACAGATTTAGCATGAGCAGTAAACTTCTCTGCCCTTGAAACTCACATTCGTTGAAATGGCATTAAAACCCATATTCAAAGAAAACACATCTGGCCGGTGGAGGATTAAGTTTACCTTTGGTCTGTTTCAAACCATAGTTTCCTTGCACACATTTTTAGGACCATGCTTACATGTATGTGTTCTTTGATTCACCTTTCTGTTTGCATTAGATTATTATTCTTTGTATAATATAACACCGCTTGTTAGAATGTGTTTCAGATTTGTAGTTTTGAACATAATGTATGAACCAATAATGATAAAACTGTCCATTTCAGAAAATTTCAACCATAAAAGGTCACTCAGACATCTGTCATTACAATCCACCAATATCAGTCAATAAACACAATCTCTGTAAATATAAAAGTCATCTGAATAATTTCACATTAAAGGGATCTGTAACCAATGAATAGGTTGTTCCTGGCAAACAACTTTACATTTCAGTGTCTCTTCTACAAATTTAGTGTCTGCTGCCCTTGAAGAATTAATTGCCTATGTTACATTAAAAAAATTGGTAAGGTGGTAATACTGCAATAGCTAATGACTGATAAACCAACAACAAGTTCATAGTTACTAAGCATCGCATACAAAGAAGGACACACTCAGGAGTGCAGAACTCTTATCACACCTTAAAGTGCACTAAATAATCAGCAGTCAAAAGGGGACTGCAATATCAGCACTCCATCCGCATGTTGTGGGAGTAGGATCCACAGCATTATGCACCAAAGGCAGTTATGCTACTAACACCATTTTCAAATTTTACAGCACAAACAGTGACTGCTATTTGCTAAACAGAACAGTTAGTTGCACATTGAAAGCAGACTTAGCATGAGCAACAGTAAAGTTCTCTTCCCTTGAAACTCACAATTCCATGAGAATGCACTGAAACTCATAATTCCCAAAAAATATACTGAAACTTAGACTCACAATTCTGTCAGGAGCGTGGTAGTTGGTGTAGGGGATTCAGGTTCTTGTCTCCACTGAAGGCCACAGTTTCTTCACCAGTCTGGTTCTTGGTGTAGAGGATTCAGGCTCTTGTCTTCTGCAACCAAGTTACAGGGTCAAACCTGATCAAGTTGATTGACTAACCCAACTCCCCTCAACTACCTCTCAACCTCTTAGTACATGAAATCTGGACAAAGCCTAAAATAATGGGTGGACAAAGGCTCAAAAAAGGAACACATTTTAAATATAGCTCTTATAGACTTAGAAAGTTGCTAGAATAACAGCATTTGTCTTAGTGTACATTTTCTGAAGGAAATGAAGCCTGAAACTCAAATGTATGACATTATTTAGTTATTTCAATCCTCAGTGAATTGCCAGAAAACCACAAAGCCTAAACTAATGGGTGAGGGGGACATTTTTGTACTCTTGACAGTAGAATGCTCTTCCAGTTTTTAGGTACACACAAATATGGATATGTACCTGGAAGCAGTAGCCAAGTCCTCAGTAAGTTGCATAGCTTCCTGTCACCCATAACTCTAAAACTCATGGAGGAAGAATCAGGGAGAAAGTCAATCATAATGAAAGAGAAAGGCCCAAAATCAAGGAGATAGTTTAAATATTGCCCTATAAAGTTTCTAGAATAACAGAGTTTACATTTGCATGTGTTTTGTCTGAAACTCAACAGTTTGTTATTATTTAGTGGCTGCAATACTCAGCAATTTGCTAAAATAGTACAGATTTTACAAGGAGCAGATCAAAAATATTAGGCAAAACCAGAGACTCTGAAATGAGAGACAAGTGAGAGCTATAATGTCACTTCAGAATGTTTCTGTAGTGTGCATAATGGGGAAGTTTGATAATAGTTTACAGTTATACCTCCCTTACCAGGCTAAACAAGGAGATCACAGTGAAAATTTTATGAGGAATAGGCCAAAAATATGAGGCAAAACTCTGGACAGTTGAGAGGTATACATACCTCTCAACCTCTTTGCGCACGAAATCTAGACAAAGCCTAAAATAATGGGGATACAATGGCCCCAAACTAGGGATAGATTTTAAATATTGTACTTTTTAACTTAGAAAGTTGCTAGAATAAAAGGATTTGTGCTAGCATGCATGTTCTGAAGGATACGAAGACTGGAACTCATATATACATATATATATATATATATATATATATATATATATATATATATATATATATATATATATATATGGATCTAGGACTTATGATCGAAAGATCAAAAGTCCGAATCCATTATCACCGAACATACTTTACCAAAAGCGCTTGCACTGAAAAAGCGCTTACGGTAGAGTATGTTTAAAAAAAAAAAAACATTAAACCTACTTTTATGCAGGGGGGCATCCCCTACTTTAATATTCTCACTCTGAGTTCGGACTACAGTGGGGAAAAGGGAAGTTTCCATTATTTGTACCGTAGTATGACCGGCACAATGAGCATACTTATCTGAAAGTGCTGCTTCGGTGAACAGCACTTTCGGTTAAGTACGCTCGGTGATTTCTGCTTCGGTGGAAAGTGCATTCGGAGATCCGTACGGATCCCATATATATATATATATATATATATATATATATATATATATATATATATATATATATGTGTGTCATTATTTAGTGACTTCAGTCCTCTATGAATTACCAGAAAACCACAAATTTTATGAGAAACAGTCCAAAACTATGAGGCTAAATCTGGACAGTTGAGAGGTATGCTAAACACACATATGTGCACAGACACACACACACACACACACACACACACACACACACACACACACACACACACACACACACACTAACTTACTTACCTCACTTGTAAACGTGGAATGTGTTTACAGCAACATTGCCATATGTGCAAGCATGTGACTCACACATGGTCTGACTTAAAGGAGAAGACACCACTACCATGGTGTTATGGAGTATTTTTTTAATATATTCTTAATTAACTAAAATTAATGTTTACGTCTCCTGGGCAGAGTGACACCCCCACCCCCCACCCCCCGGCCATGAGGCTCTAGGTGACTGTCTGTGTTGGCTGGTGCTGAATCTGGCTGTGCCCAAGATTGGATTATATCCCTACTGTTTCATTTTTAACAGGTAGGGCCTAAAAGATGTATGATGGATATGACATAACTGCAGTGATTAAACACTTCCATTTCAGGAAAGTTCTAGAAGTATTTGAGATCCATCAAGAATGCTGAAAGCAGAAGACATAGCTAAGATTCATAATTAGCATGTCTTTTCAATGTTGTGAGAAGGACTGGGATAGTATAGTTGTATTATTTATGTTTACTTACTTAGTAAATTTGTTTACAGGAAGTCTGACTAGTAAAGTGTCCCTTTTTAGTGAAGGCCCAGGAGAAAAACACCCACATAAAGCATACAAGAAATAAATATAAAACATCAGCAAAAATTCACGACATGCAATGGGCAGAAGAAATCAGTATCTTTTCAGAGCTCTGCAGCTTTCTTACATTTATTCAGGGAAGAAAATTAAGAAAAACATCTTCCCAAATGACTTCATATATACTTGGTCATACGTACTTTTAAAATTTGAGAAGTTTCTTGAACATCTTCCTGTCAAAATATTCTACAGACTTGCTGGCTGTTTGAATTATTATTATTGACTTGACCTATATAGAAGCAAATATCTACAATCACATTTTTTCCCTAAACACCACTCAATGAAACCTTCTCAGGCTCCTTGCTGCTCTTCTGGCAACTCGCCAGTTTCTTCGCTAATCCTATATAGTGGTAAGTGCCCTTGCCAATACCAGAGCAATAGCTGATCTTTTGCCATTCCATTTCCTAACATTTTTTCAGCCAGCCTGATTGATATGGGCATCCTGAGGCAATGTAGCAATTGCCTCATGTATACTGATGACCACCTGCTTTTAAAGCAAACAAATACAGTATCTGAGAGATACCACTATACCATGAAACTTGAATCAGTCCTCTCACATAACAATTAACAAGTCATCAAAAAGGTTGTCTGCTCACATACCTCTCCTCTTACACAAGATAAAGTCAAGACACATAAACCCACATACATAGAGGTACTCACCAAGAGCTTACCAAAAGACCAGAGACTTCCCAAATGCAGACAACCCTCACATACTAGTACACAAACAGAATGTACCAGTATACATAACAACATGTATAACTGTCTCAGCAATCAAGCCCCTAAGGCAAAACACTTCATTTCCTAGTCATAGGCGACTCAATAGGGAGACACACAGATATCCCTCTCACCAGGCTGGACAAGGAGAAGGTCACTGTCAGCTGCCTATCAGGTGCCAGGATCCACCAAATCATGCACACACTCAAGTCACTCAGCAACAACTATCATTATGACTTAGCCATAGTACATGTTGGAGTGAATGACTTGAGGCATACCTCTCTGGACTATACAAAGAGATACATGATAGAGCTTTCAGACTAACTGTGCCAGGCAGATATGTCCCTAGCCCTAAGCAGCATTCTACCTTCACCTAGGATGATGCCAGAGTACATGCAAAAAATTATTGATTTTAACAATTGGCTTTAGCTTCTGGTGCTACTCCAAGGGGATGCAATATCTGTCAGCCAGGGAAGATATGGTTGACAGACCTCAATGGTTTGCCAGAGATGGCCTTCACCTGTCTCCTCAAGACGTTAGGATATTGGCAAAGACACATGCCTCCCCACAGAGCCTTTTTTAGGCTATGTCAAAACAACAAAACTTCTGACATAGAAAATACACCAAAATTAGCATAATGCTAGGAGCCTAAACAATAAGCCCCACTCCCTGGAAGCACTCCTCACCTTGGAAGCTGCTGATGTTTGTGCAGTCACTGAAACTTGGTTCAGGGATGGAGAGAGTACCCTGGCCATGCAGGGCTAAAATGCCTTCCACATGTTCAGACCCCAAAATGAGTATGAAAGAACCAAAGGTGGAGGTGTATCCAATTTCATTAAATCCAAATACACATCATGACTGGTGAAACAGTATGACTCTCTTGAGCTACTCCAGGTCCAACTAACTGTAGGCATACACCCTAACACATCATAGCAAGCTACAGGTACCTCACCAAGAACCAGGATAAACACACCACCTACTTGGACTTGTTTGAATCGCTAAGTATACAGACAAAAACCTTGGTTATAGGAGACTTCAGCTACTCATCCATCAATTGGGTGGCTTAAATGAGCACAAACACAAGTGCACTGAGGTTCCTGTTTTTCTGTAATGCAAATGCACTGGAGCAGTTAGTCTGCACTCCAACAAGGGGCTCAAATGTCCTACACCTAATACTTACCAACATGAGGTGCTACTTCACTATCCCCAATGTTACCCTCCATACTTAAGCCAGAACATAAATGTGTCTCATTTGAAGTTAAGATCAGATCTGACACCCACCCCCCACTCCCACAGAAGAATAAAAATGAAAAAAATCTGCAAAACAAACTATTGTCTTCTAAGCAATGGTATAAATGGTTTCAAAACCCCTGCTAACACAGGCAATTACTCCTATGTCAAGAAATACATAAACACCCTATATAGCAACTTAAGCAAATGTATTGCCTCAGCAGAACCTAACAGGACCAAAACTGGGTCCTCTCACAAAAACATGCCACCTTGGTGGACTGCAAGTACAAATAAGATTTATAACAAAAGAAAGAAACTGATAACTAAAAACAAGAAGGAACATACTCAGCAAAGGAAGACTAGCCTACACATCCTAAACAAGCAAACCAGAAATCTTGTAGAGTCCTCTAAAGCAAGCTATGAAACTGGACTGGTATCCCTAGCTAAAGACAATCATAAGGCATTTGTTAGCTATGTCCGAAACTTCAAAGGGAATACCCAGTTGTGTGTCGAACATATAGTGGATTGCACCACTTACATGGAACCTGAAGAAATTGTCGACCTGCTGGCTGACAGATTTGGCAACAGTTTCACCCCCCTGTTCCCAACAGCCATACTCCATAGCATTCTTAAACACCTGTCCTCTACCACTGATCTCCAAAGAACAGGTAAATCGAGCACTGTCCAAGGCCAAAAATACAGCCTCTATGGGACCAGATAACATCTCAGGCTGTATACTAAACAATCAAAAACAAGACCTAGCGGAACCACTTAGCTGTCCCTTTAACTACAGCCTGAGCACTGATTTTGTGCCAGAGGAGTGGAGAACAGCAATAGTAATCCCCTTGCATAAAGAGGGTCCATCAGCCAAACCTGGGGGCTATAGAGCCATTAGACTGCCCAGCTTTATCTGCAAGGCCATGGAACGTATCATCATGGACCTTATCAACCAGGACATAGGCAACTGTCAAACTCTTGACCGAACCCAATTTGCTTTTGTCAAGGGTAGATCTTGCTAATTAAACATGGTGAAGTTCTTTGAGAAAGTCACCAAACCCTGGATGAAGGTAAAGCACTACACACTGCCTATCGTGACTTGCCCAAGGAGTTTGACACAATTCTCCACTCAAGAATCACTAAGAAACTCTCCCAGCTGGGTATCAACCCATTCATCACTAGATGGGTAGCAAACTGACTCACAGATAGAATACACACTGTTAAAGTTGGGGAATCCACCTTCACCAGTAGTCCAGTTACCAGTCGTGTACCATAAGGATCTGTGCTGGGCCCTCTACTCTTTAGAATTTATTTTAGGTTCATAGGTTCATAGGTTGGTACTAGGCTATCAGCCCTAGGGCCTATACAAGCCTAGCCATAACAATTCCCTGGCTATTTCTTCCCACACTATTTACTTCCCTGGACCCCTGTCTAGCAGGGCAACTGACGTGATCCCTGGGGTGAATTTCCTTTCTCCCATCCAATCGTCAAGGTTCCTTTTGAAGAGGGCCAAAGAGGCACTCTGCTTGACATGTATGGGCAATCTATTCCAGAGTCTGGGGAGTCTCTGGGTCAGAAACCTATCCCTCCAGCATGTTTTGTTTATTGTGATGACAAGGTTTAGATCCCTGGAGCATGTGGCTCTGAGGGATTGGGATTTCTTTAAGTGTAGCATGTCCAACAGCTCTGGGTTTGACATGGCCTTATATGTTAAGCAGAGATCGCTTCTGAGTAGATGATATGTGACAGAGTATAGCTGGAGTTTTTTAAGGTGGTCAGCATAGGGCATCTGCTTTAGGCCTGTGATTCTTTTAGTGAGGTATTTCTGCGGCCTTTCCAGTTGTTGCAGATGTCTTGAGAGGTACATACCAAACGGGGCGTTGTATTCTATAATGGGTCTAAATGAGGGATGAGTACAGTGGGACAATGACATCCTTTTATCTGGATGAAAAGCCCTTAGTGATGAGGTGTGCCACATAGAAGTATTTCCTGACTGTTGTGGTGATGTGGTTATCGAAGGTGAGACCACTGTCCACCTGTGTCCCTAAGTCTCTTATCACACTTTCAGTGTTTAGTGTACTGCCACCTATATGGTAATTCACGGATACATGTTTTCTCCCAAAGGGGATAACTATACATTTCTTGGCATTGAGCTTGAGCCCATGGCTCTGGCACCAAGCATTTGTTTCTGTAAGCCCCTTTTGTAGAGTATCTACATCATTTGGGGATTCAATAATGGCTCCCAGTTTACAGTCATCTGCGAACTTTGTTAGCCAGAGTCCCTTAGTGTTGGCCTGTACTTCAGAGAAGTAGATGCCAAACAAAAGAGGTCCCAGGACTGAACCCTGAGGTACTCCACTTGTCACTTGTCTGGAGCTGGATTTGGAGTCGGCTACTTTTACAGTGTGGGTTCTATCAGTAAGCCAGTTAGCAAACCATTGGGTGACATAGGGATTAATGCCCAGCTTAGTAAGTTTATCTATGATTCCAGAGTGAGGGATGGTGTCAAAGGCCTTGGCAAGGTCTAGATAGGCTGTGTGGACCACCTTACCCTTGTCCATGGCTCTGGAGACTGATTTGAAGAAGTCAATCAGGTTCAGGAGACAAGATCGGCCCTTCACGAACCCAAACTGGGTGGGGTCCAGTGTTTGAAGGTTGCCAATGTCTTTGTTTATAAGTTCCATGATAATATGCTCAATGGCCTTGCAGATAAGGCTTGTCAGACTGATGGGACGGTAGTTTCTGGGATCCAAGGTGGATCCCCCCTTGTGGAGTGGGATAACTGTAGCTCTGCGCCACTCAGTGGGCATGAAACCTGAGGTGAGGCTATGATTAAACATGACACTTAGGTGAAGTGCCAGTTCATATTGTAGTTCATGTAGTACACAGTCCGGGATGTCATCTGGTCCCATGGGTGCTGTATTCTTAGCTTTGGAGAGTGCATTTTTTACCTCTTTGGCCGTTATTACCGGAATTTGGCAATCTTCCGGTATTGAGATGAGCCATTTAGGGGGTAAGAGGGGGTGAAGTTGGCACTGAATCGATCTGCCAGGATATTGGCAATATCCTTGGGATCAGTATATTTAATGTCATTCTGTTTTAGCTCAGAGCAGATCTGAGCATTGCCATTTAGATTCTTGACATAGTTATAGAATGCCTTGTGGTTGTCTTTGGAATCTTTGGCAATTTTATTTTCGTAACTAGCTTTGGAGGATTTTATGAGGGCTCTCAGTTTCTTACTGAGGCTGGTAAGGAAGTTTTTTGCATCCTGGGATTTTCCTCTTTTCTGCAACAGTTTCTTCCTTTTGTTGTAAAGTTTGTTTATGGCAGGGGACCACCAGATTGGCTTCCTTTCTTTGGATGAGAGCATCTTGGTTTTATTTGGGATGGCATGATTCATGCATGAGTGGATGTGCTCATACAGTGCCTTAGTGTAGGATTTAGCAGTTGAACTTTCAGTTCCCGTCTTCATGGATGTCATGAAGTTTGTCACTTCTGACTTGAGTAGTATGAAGTTGGCTTTGGAGAAGTTTTTTATGGAGGTTTCCTTACTGGGGGGTGGGTGGGGGTGGGATGTGGATGTTAAGGGTGATTAGCTTATGGTCAGATCTGACTAACGAGGGGGTGACCATAGGTGTGGAGTATCAATTTCCCATGTTGGTAATGACCAGGTCTAGGATATTGGAGCCCCTGGTGGGACTATGGATTAGTTGATCCAGGGCATTGGAATTTATGAATTCCAAGAACCGTTGGGCAAAGGTGTTGGTACATGAGTAGTTTTCCCAGTTAATGGCAGGGTAGTTAAAATCACCCAGTATTAGGGTGTTTGGTTCTATCTTAATATTTTCCAGTATGTTTAGAAAGGAGTAGTGAGAATCTTGGGGTATGGTGGGGGATCTGTAGCAAGCTACAATTTGGATTGCAGTCTTACCTTGTGTTAGTTGCACCTGGAGAATTTCAGATGCATTGTGTTGGGCAACTAGCCTGGTGGTATGAATATCCTTGGTGAATATTGACACTCCTCCACCTTTAGTGTTTCAGTCCTGGTTTGGTGTCCGAAAAGTGTGGTAAGAGTTGTAGCCTGGTATTTTAGGGTGCTCTCTGGTGCCTTGAACCAGGTCTCAGTTATTGTACAGATATCGGTGTTCTTCATTTTTAGGAGTGCCTCAAGAGAGTGCATTTTGAGGTTTAGACTTCTAGCATTGAGTAGCATTACCTTCAGATTTTGCATGCTTGTACCTGTTAAGGTGGTGGTTGTGTCCTTTGAACTTTGCCTACAAAAGGCACTATAGGGGTGGCAAGAGCCTTAGCCAGTAACCTGAATCCCAGGGGCAACAGGTGTAGACCATCTCTAGCACTGTATCATGGTCTGTCAATCATGTCGTCCCAGGCAGACAGATACTGGATCCCCTTGAATGACACCAGAAGCTTAGCCAATTGTTGAAGTTATTCATTTTGTCCTTATATTGTGGTATCGTTCTGGGCGAAGGCAGGATGCCACCCAGGGCTAGGGTCATACCTGCCTGGGCCACATGATCTGAGAGCTCTTCCATGTCTCTTTTCATGTAGTCCAGGGAGGTACGTCTCAAGTCATTCACTCCAACATGGACAATGACAGAGTCATATTTGTACTTGTTGTGGAGTGACTTGAGTGCATGCGTTATGTGGTGGATCCTGGCACCCGACAGGCAGCTGACTGCAATTTTCTCCTTGTTCAACCTGGTGAGAGGGACATCAGTGTGCTGGACTATAGAGTCACCTATGACTAAATTGTTAGGTACATTGTCTTGACTTAGGGGCTGTTGCTGGGTGGCATACTGGTGTTGTGAACTATGTGACACTTTGGTTGTGATTGGTGTTTGTTTGTGTTTCAGCTTCAGAGGTCCTTGTTGCCTGGGCAGTTTACAGTTAAGGACCTCTGCATATGTGGATTTAGTGTTGCTATATGTGGGTGTTGGTGGTGTGGGTTTAGAAGAGCTATGTGTTGCTTGAGATGTAGTGTGGGTGTTAACCTTCTCCTCTTGACTGTCTAGTACAGTCTTGGGTGGAGAGAGCTTTGCTTCCATTTTGGCTATGTAAGTGCATCTCTCACAGATTGTAGTGTTGGGTGGTAGGAGAGGGTTGTCTGTGTACATGAGGTAATTGCTGCATTGCCCCAGTATGCCCAGATTCACCAGGTGGACAGGAGAAATCACCGGAAGCTGACCCTTGGATATGCCTGGTTTGGTGCTTTTTTTTTTTTTGTAAACTACAGGAGCTGTTTTCCCTTACCTTAGAAAGGTACTTTGCAATTATAGGCTGTTTAGTGCCTACTATTAATTTCTCCTTATTAACAAGGAGAGTTGAGTGCTTGTATCAGTTTAAGGCTTCCTAGTGCTTTCCAGCAGGTATTAGAGAAAGTGCTAGTCACAGGGATGCCTAAAGGTAAGATGAAAAAAAATGCACACTGCAGTGTGCACTAGAGAAGTTAGATGTGAAAATAGGTAACTTAAGTTTTACCTGTTTAAAAAGTTAAGGTTTAGTGGAGAGTTACTATTTTTAAAACAGCAAGATGGATTGAAAGGGGTGGTCACTTTTGTATTCTGGTACTATGGAATACAGTAGGATGGCCAATACATTTAAATAGTTGAAGGGGAGGGATTTCAAAAATGATGATTTTGTGATTACTCACACAAGCCAGTGAAAGTAGAGAGGAAATGAGATATATGGACAGATTAACATAAGAGGCAGGCAACAAGAAAGACAGTGGTATTTAACAAGACAACTGTATCTGGGTGGAAGGGCAGGGAAAAAAAGTCTGCCTGACTCAGAAGAGAGAGAGCTGTGGTCTCTTTTTGAAGTTTTAATATGCTGTTAAAGCAGAATCCAAGTAAAACACAAGGTAAAGAAAACAAACCACAGTATTCAAAATATAGAAAGGCAATAAAGAATACAAAATACAAACAATAAAAGCAAACTAACCTTTCCTTCACAGCAAAGTGTAGCAGAGTCTGGGTGAGCCTTTCTGGTAAAGCCATCATTTTTTTGAAGTTCAGTCAAAAGTTGATGGCCTGTAGTTTGCAGATGACTGTAAACTAGATGCAGTCAAAGAGCCCCCCATGATATCAACAAATTACAGAAGGGACTGACATGGACAAACAATTAGTCCCAGGGCCATGGACTGAAACTAAACACAGAAAAAAGCCACATTATCCCCTTTGGCAGAGAAGTAGCCCCTGCTAGTTACAATATAAACAGCACTCCTCTAAGCTCAAACACAGTGGTGCATGACTTGGGAATGCAGGCTGATAGCAATCTAAAATTGAATCACCATGTGTCTATAGTAGCCAGGAAAGTGTTTTGCACTACTCACCTCATAAATAATGGCATCACATGCAAGACCAGGGAGCTCATTACTCCTCTGTACTTGGCCCTTATCAGACCACTGATTGAGTAGAATTCTCTCTTCTGTATGTACCTCACCAGACATCTGCAGCAGCTGGACAGACTACAGAGGTTTCTAACTAACATAATTCAAGGCCTTCAAGACATGATCTACATAGAAAGACTGAAAGCCCTAGCATTATACTCTGTATCATACAAGCTGTTGAGAGGTGACATGTGCCTGGCCTACAGAGCAGTCTCTGACCTTTCCCTAATGGAAATGCTGCACATTTGCAAATCAAATGGGACAAGAGTCACTCATTCCAGAGATCTTGACCTGGCCTGTGACATTAATAGAACTTGCACAAGAGATAGATATGCCTGCCAGAGATTGCCACTCCTCTGGAATAAGCTCCCACTTCATGTAAAGCAGAGATCCTCAATGACCATATTTAAGAGCAACCTTGATAATTGGATGAGAAATTGCAAATTCATCCCTGGGGGGCACCTGTGGCTCTCATGCCAGGACACTCAGTGCTGATTATAATATTGCTCTGCAAGTAGCTCTCACCTAACTATGGTCAACTAGGGTATTCAGGGTTTTCACTTGGCTAGGCTTGAAAAGGCCCTACGGCCATTAACCTAGTAATCTCCTGTGAACCTATGAACCTACAGAGGAGGCGCCCACCATAGAAGAAACATAGCCTATAATGAGAGAAGAGGAGGCACCCACCATAGAAGAAGTAAGAACAGCACTAAGGAAAATGAAGCCAGGGAAGGTAGCAGACTTGGATGAGGTCACAGCAGATACGCTAAAGATACTGGGTGAGATAGGGGAGAAATGAATACCTGAGGGTAGTCATAGCAGTGTGAAGAGAAAGGTGTATCCCAGTTGACTAGAGAATAAGCATACCAGTACAAGTGTTCTAGAACAAACCGTTGAAAACCATATATTATGGAGTAAGATGTTATATGTGTATATTTGTCATGATTAAACTATATTCTTGTCACTGTTAAACTATATAGAAGAAACTTCTATATACTATAAGTATTAGCACCTATTATAATAGCAATAATATTTATGTTCCAACTATAGTGACTAGTATGTAAAATTCTGATACATGCAGAATTTATCAATGACTCGTATTTATTTTTTTTACTAATTTTTTTTTATTTCAAATAAGATGTCTTAAGAAACATTAAATGAAATAAAGATAAATAACATATTTACAATTCTAAAACATTACTAACTACAAACCATTATATAACTATTTACATTGGTGTCTATGCAAATAACATTGAAATTCTATATTATATAAAGTTAGAAACATAAGATGATATATCTTCTTCGATCTTTTCCAGTATTTCCAGTACTTTCATCCAAGAGGAATAGTAAGAAGTAGATCTTTTAGTTCTGTTCTTCACTGACTCGTATTTATTGATTGTGTTTTTGGGTCTGCAAGCTCAAAATTAGAATTGTTTTGACTTAGTATAGTTGGTAAATTTTGATATGGATTTGATTCAGCTCATGGAAGGCCTATCAGCAGATAAGGATGACTTATAGGTTTTTGATCTCATAACACTAATACTAACAAACCACAAAGTGAGATAGATAAAGAATCTTGTGTTGATTAAGCATTTGTTGGTGGTGATGAAAGACCTTAGGATGCATGTTTGGCACTTTAGATTATTTAAAGCATATTTAGCTAAAAATATTACCTCGAGGGGATTGGGTGTAAAAATACAACCTTATGTTTAAGGAATAGATTATTTATTGGTTCAGGAATGGAATCAAGGTCAACAGATGGCTTCTATATCTTTTTTTTAGAATCTTGATTTCTTTTTATGAAAGAAAGATTATAACCCTGATGAACATTATTATGGAATTGTGTGATAAGGTTAAATCATGTAAAGATGAGACAGTTCATTCAAAACACACTGCAGTATTATTCAGATATTTATTGGTGGTAGAAAAGGATTTAAAGTCTAGGATGATTAAAACATTTCAAAGTTATGTGAAGGATTATTCGATGGGTAAACCCTTTGAATATAAAAAAAAACTGTGCAGTTTGGGGAAAATAAAACTTCTAATGTGGGTGCTTTTAGGAGAAAGAGAAAAAGATCCATTTTAAAAAATCCTAATGTCTCATCTGACACCTCTGCAGATGAAGTTTCATCTGCTACAGATACAGAAATATCTACACCCTCACAATCACCTGTAAGTAAAAGGTTAAATGCCCCTTTAGAAGAAATAGAAGGGGTGGATGCAAACATAAAAATAGGGGCCACAAGTCTAGACTCAATTCTGCAAGTGATGATACAGAAATAAATATTGATGAGAATATACATAATATTTCATCTGTGCACTTTTCACAGAATTAATGTGAGTTGCTAAATAAAGGACTAGGATTTTTACCCAGTTATTTGTGCCAGAATTTACTTTTGCACAGGAAGCTTTGTCATTTTGCAGAACTTTGAATTTAAAGTTATTTTTTGCTCAACAAATGCCATCTCAGGATGTCTCAGGGAATTTTAAGTTTAAATTATCCAATTTTATGCCCCCATGAATAAGACAGTGGCAAAGGAATAGATGATTTATTGGTTCAGGAATGGAATGAAGCTCAGCAGATAGCTTCTATATCTTTTTTTTAGAATCTTGATTTCTTTTTATGAAAAAAAGATTATAACCCTGATGAACATTATTATGGAATTGTGTGATAAGGTTAAATCATGTAAAGATGAGACAGTTCATTCAAAACACACTGCAGTATTATTCAGATATTTATTGGTGGTAGAAAAGGATTTAAAGTCTAGGATGATTAAAACATTTCAAAGTTATGTGAAGGATTATTCGATGGGTAAACCCTTTGAATATAAAAAAACTGTGCAGTTTGGGGAAAATAAAACTTCTAATGTGGGTGCTTTTAGGAGAAAGAGAAAAAGATCCATTTTAAAAAATCCTAATGCCTCATCTGACACCTCTGCAGATGAAGTTTCATCTGCTACAGATACAGAAATATCTACACCCTCACAATCACCTGTAAGTAAAAGGTTAAATGCCCCTTTAGAAGAAATAGAAGGGGTGGATGCAAACATAAAAATAGGGGCCACAAGTCTAGACTCAATTCTGCAAGTGATGATACAGAAATAAATATTGATGAGAATATACATAATATTTCATCTGTGCACTTTTCACAGAATGAATGTGAGTTGCTAAATAAAGGACTAGGATTTTTACCCAGTTATTTGTGCCAGAATTTACTTTTGCACAGGAAGCTTTGTCATTTTGCAGAACTTTGAATTTAAAGTTATGTTTTGCTCAACAAATGCCATCTCAGGATGTCTCAGGGAATTTTAAGTTTAAATTATCTAATTTTATGCCCCCATGAATAAGACAGTGGCAATTTTTCAGGGTCTGGTTCTAAAGGATTTATAGTTAAGGTATGATTCGAATAAATCTATACAAAATAGAAATTTATTTACACTTCCGCGACAAGCATTGTATAATTAGAGTCAGAATACAGATATAGTAATTAATAAGGTGGACAAAGGGGGTGCGGTGGTGGTTAGTGATTGGAGTATGTATTGTGATGAGGTCACTAGTCAACTATCTGACTAGAGATTTTATCTACTGATGCATCTAGACCCCACACCTATGATTAAACAAGAAATAGATGAGTATTTACAGACAGCTATGGAGGAATGTATAATTTCTAAAAACACAGTTTTTCATCTTACACTGTTGGATCCAGCAAAACAAATATTTTACATGTTACCTAAAATTCATAAAAATTTGGATAAACCACCTGAGAGACCTATTGTATCTGGTAAAGGCTCATTTACAGAACCTCTTTCTGCTTTTCGTACGGAATATCTCAAACTGTTACTAAAATATGTACATTCTCGTATTAAAGATACAACTCAATTTTTGAATATTATTGATGATATGCAAATTGAAAAGGCGTGGTTGTTATGCACTTTAGATGTTGCTACCCTTTATACAAACATTCCACATTGGGCTGGCCTTATGGCGCTAGATGTTTGGTTAAATAAAACTGGCTTATATCCCCCTGGTTCAATACATTTTTATTATGTCTAACAGAACATGTTCTCACAAAAATGTGTTTTATTTTTTAGATCAGTGTTATTTACAGCTGAAGGGTACAGCAATGGGAGCTTCATTTGCTCCATATATATGCTGATCTCTTTATGGGATATGTGGAGGAACATTTGATTTATGACAAATCTCACAATTTATTTCTAGACGCTATGGATATTTGGTGTCGATATTTGGATGACTGTTGGTTAATATGGAGGGCAGATCATGTGTATTTGCATGCATTTGTTAATTATTTAAATGAAAATAAATGGGGAATGCAATTTACTATTAATTACCATTCTCAAACCATTACATATTTTGATGTAGCAACCAGGGTGATGGATGATTGTACATTGCAAAGTTCTATAGTTAGGAAATATTTAAAGTTTAATACCCTGTTACATGCCACCAGTTGTCGTCCCAAACACATGATCAACAATATCCCCAAATCCCAATGATTTAGGCTTAGAAGGATATGTTCTTCTCTTTCAGATCTCAATAGTCATGAACAAGATTTGGTTCATAGATTTTGTAAAAGGGGATATCCCTTGCGGATTACTAATCAAGCACAGGTTGCAGCGAGTTAGGTGTCTAGAAACTCCTTGTTAGTTTATAAAACTAGGCGGAAGGAGAATATACCACCTACTAGATTTGTTATAAGTTGTGGTGAAAATACTGTTAATGAAAGAAGTTATATTTAAACATTGGGATATTTTAGGTATGAAAGATAGGTTAAGAGAAATTATACCTTCTAGATGTCTCTTTTCTTATAGAAAGGGTAAAACAATGGCTGGATGGTTTAACCATCATTAAAAGTCATAAGCAGGCTAGGGGGAAGCACCAGTCAAGAGTGGATGGGCAGAGACTAGTGGGCTGTTTCCCGTGTGGACATTGCAATTTTTGTAAATTTGTCAATAAGGATAAATGCTTTTCTTCCAGAAATAGCTCTACAGTTTTTGTTATTAATGTTTATGAGAATTGTAGCACAGATTAGCTAGTATATTTGGCTACCTGTTCATGTTCTGCTTTTATGTAGGACAAACATTGCATCCTTTAAAATTAAGGATGTCAGAACATTTGAGTGACATTCATTGTGCTAAGTCCACTAGTGTTTTGTATAAACACACTTTAAAACATGCTTCAACCAGATTTATGTTTACTGATGTTCTTCGTGTTTCACTGTTGCAGTTATTACATTTAGGTTATCTGCCTGCAGGTAGCTCTCAGTCGGCCTGAATACCAGAGTCTTGGATTCCTGCATCGGGTGCTGTCTCTTCTTTCATAACATTAGGTCATCAGGGGTATAAAACATGCAGCCAATGCCATTACATCAGTCTTTCTTGCCACGCAGTGCCTGAAGCAGAAGCAGTTTGCATGTGCCGGTCGGCCGACTCCTGAAATTTTCATTTTTGTTTCAGAACCAAAGTCTTCAAAAAAGCTAAGTACCCCACTGGGGATCCTTTTTCTTGCTCTTAACCGATGTCAGTCATCATCTTCTTTCGGCTGTTCCCGTTAGGGGTCGCCACAGTGGATCATCTGTTTCCATTTCTTCCTGTCCTCTGCATCATGCTCTTTCACACCAACTGCCTGCATGTCCTCTCTAACCACATCCATAAACCTTATCTTAGGCCTTCCTCTTTTCCTCTTACCTGGCAGCTCCATCCTTAGAATCCTTTTCCCAATATACCCAACATCCCTCCTCAGCACATGTCAAAACCAATGCAATCTCACCTCTCTTGCTTTGTCTCCAAACTGTCCAACCTGAGCTGACCATCTAATATACTGATTCCTAATCCTGTCCATCGTAGTCATACCCAATGCAAATATTAACATCTTTAACTCTGCCACATCCAGCTCTGACTCCTGCCTTTTCGTCAATGCAACCGGCTCCAACCCATATAACATAGCTGGTCTCACTGCCCTCTTGTAGACCTTCCATTATACTCTTATTGGTACCCGTCTGTCACAAATCACTCCTGACACTCTTCTCCACCCATTCCACCCTGCCTGTACTCTCTTCTTCACCTCTCTTTCACACTCACCATTACTCTGAATTGTTGATCCCAAGTACTTAAACTCATCCACCTTTACCAACTCTACTCCCTGCATCCTCACCATTCCTCTGCCCTCCCTCTCATTTACACACATATATTCTGTTTTAGCCCTGCTGACCTTCATTCCTCTCCTCTCTAAAGCATATCCCCACATCTCCAGGGTCTCCTCAACCTGGTCCCTACTCTCACTACATATCACAATGTCATCTGCAAACATCATAGTCCACGAGGCCTCCTGTCTAATCTCATCTGTCAACCTGTCCATCACCACTGCAAATAAGAAAAGGCTCAGAGCTGATCCTTGATGTAATCCCACCTCCACCTTAAATGTATCTGTCACTCCCACTGCAGTCCTCACCAATGTCACACTACCCTTGTACATATCCTGTACCACTCTTACATACTTCTCTGCCACTCCCAACTTCCTCATACAATACCACAACTCCTCTCTAGGCACCCTGTCATATGCTTTCTCTAAGTCCACAAAGACACAATGCAACTCCTTCTGACCTTCTCTGTATTTCTCCAACAACACTCACAGAGCAAATATTGCATCTGTAGTGCTCTTTCCTGGCATGAAACCATACTGCTGATCACTAATCATCACCTCCCTTCTTAACCTAGCTTCCACTACTCTTTCCCATAACTTCAAGCTGTGACTGATCAATTTTATGCCTCTGTATTTACTGTAGCTCTGCACATCACCCTTATTCTTAAAGATAGGTACCAAAACACTTTTTCTCTACTCCTCAGGCATCCTCTGACTTCCCAAAATTTTATTAAACAATCTGGTTAAAAATTCCACTGCCATTTCTCCTAAGCACCTCCCTGCTTCCACTGGTATGTCATCTGGGCCAACAGCTTTTCCATTCTTCATCCTCTTCATAGCTGTCCTTACTTCCTCCTTGCTAATCTGCTTCACTTCCTGATTCACTATCCCCACATCATCCAACCTTCTCTCTCTCTCTCATTCTCTTCATTCATCAGCCCTTCAAAGTACACTTTCCATCTACTCAACACACTCTCCTCACTTGTGAGTACGTTTCCCTCACTGTCCTTTATCAGCCTTACCTGCTGCACATCTTTCCCAGCTCTGTCCCTCTGTCTAGCCAATCGGTACAGGTCCTTTTCTCCCTCTTTAGTGTCCAATCTCTATTACAACTCTCTATATGCCTTATCCTTAGCCTTCGCCACCTCTCTCTTTGCCATGCGCCTCATCTCCTTATACTCATGTCTACTTTCTTCATCTCTTTGACAATCCCACTTCTTCTTCACCAGCCTCTTCCTCTGTATACTCTCCTGTACTTCCTCATTCCACCACCATGTCTCCTTGTCCTCCTTCCTCTGTCCAGATGTCACACCAAGCACCTTCCTAGCAGTCTCCCTTACTATCTCTGCTGCAGTTACCCAGCTATTCGGTAACTCTTCATTGCCTCCCAGTGCCTGTCTTAACTCTTCCCTGAACTCCACCTCACAATCACCCTTTTTTAACTTCCACCATTTAATCCTTGGCACTGCTTTCACACTCCTCCTCTGCTTCTTTATCACCAACATCATCCTGCAGACCACCATTCTATGCTGCTTAACTACACTTTCCCCAGTCACCACTTTACAGTCTCCAATCTCCTTTAGACTGACCCTCCTACATAAGGCATAATCCACCTGTGTGCATCTTCCTCCACTCTTGTATGTCACCCTATGCTCCTCCCTCTTCTTAAAATAAGTATTCACCACAGCCATGTCCATCCTTTTCACAAAATCCACAATCATCTGACCTTCTGCATTCCTCTCCTTAACACCATACCTACCCATCACTTCCTCATCCCCTCTGCTCACTTCACCAACATGCCCATTGAAGTCTGCTCCAATCACTAGTCTCTCACTCTTGGGTACACTTAACACCACTTCATCCAACTCACTCCAAAATTTTTCTTTCTCATCCATCGCACACCCAACTTGTGGAGCATATGCACTAACAACGTTCATCATTACACCATCAATGTCAAGCTTCATAAACATCACTCTATCAGACACTCTCTTCACCTCCAAAACACTCTTGGCATACTCTTCCATTAGGATAACCCCTACCCCATTTCTTCTGCCATCCACACCATGATAGAACAATTTGAACCCACCTCCTATACACTTGGCCTTACTTCCCTTCCATCTGGCCTCTTGCATGCACAATATCTCAACCTTCCTTCTCTCCATCATATCAGCTAGCTCTCTCCCTATACCAGTCATACTGCCAACATTCAAAGTTCCTACCCTCAGTACTACACTCCTAACCTTCCTCCTGTCTTCCTGCCTTCGGGCATGCCTTCCCACTCCTCTTTTTCTTCTTCGACCAACAGTAGCCCAATTTCCGCCAGCACCCTGTTGGCTAACAGTACTGGCGGCGGTCGTTGTTAACCTGGGCCTCGACCGATCTGGTATATAATTATGAAATGTTCTCCGCATCAGTAATTTGGCAGAGGTTTTATGCTGGATGCCCTTCCTGATGCAACCCTCCCCATTTTTCCGGGCTTGGGACCGGCACAAAGAAATGCACTGGCTTGTGCATCCCCAGTGGCTGGGTTCTTAACTGATGTCAGTAAAAGTTAAAAATTGTCTTACCTGTGGAAAGCAAATACCTCATAAAGATTTTCATTCGTATTACATTCCTTGCCTAGGCCCAGATCACGTCTCTTGCTGTCAGTTTGTGCCTTATTCAACCCCTGAACTAGTCGTCGTCGGACTATTTTTGCAGCAAATTATTTTGGTACTTGGTATAACTATCCAGAAGTGGCTTCAGTAAGCCATCCAACTATAGATATTCCAAAAAAGTAAGGATAAAGACATCGACAGACCGCATAGGTCCAAAACTGCTGATGACGCTTCTGTTAAGCTAGTCGCCAGTCCACCGGTACTCAGTGAGGCACTTTTGCAGCCCCTGATACCCACTACTTCAGATTTGCAGGCCTCTATTGAGACCCATTCGGAGTCCAGTATGCCGCAAAATGCTTCTTCGACTATGGAACCTGCAGATGTCTCTACCGTGGATGGGTCCGGAGCCACTGTGCAGGCACTGGCTTATGAGGGTGTATTCAGGCTTACAGACTTGCATTTTAAACCAACACCATCTTCTTCATCCAGGCCTAAAACTAGACCCACGCCTAGAAAACCAACGTCCAAACCACATGGTCAGGCCCATATGCCTAAAAAACAAATGCTTAGAATGGCTGAAGACCTTATTACCTTAATTGGGGGAAGCCAGCCTTCCCCCTCTAAGAGACCAAGAACTGATTTTCCTTCTGATTTTTCTGATTGGGATTCTGTTATTTCTGTTTCTTTTAATTACCAGGATTTGCCCTTATCTACCTATGAGGATTCTGATGCAGAAGATTCCATTCCCTCTTCTTCCCCTCCAGAAGATTTTTCTTTTCGTGAAACCTTGCACACTCTTAGGGAGCATTTCCACTGGGAAAGCCAGGATTACTCTGACTCCAAAAAGAGGCTTAGGGAAATCTTACTCCTTCCTCAACACAGGCCTTTAGCTATCCCTCCTGTTCTGGACATTGTAGATGATGCTTTCTTGGAATCTAGCCTGTCCTCAGACACTTTACTTCCAGCTCCCAGAAAAACCTGACAGGTATTCCAGAGTACCTGACTCTCACAACTTCCTTTTCAAGAATCCTACTGTGGATCCAGAGACCATTTCCCAAGGTCCAAAGGGCATTAAGGCTACTGCTGCCAAAAATCCTCATCCTTCTGATAGAGATTCTAGAGCCTTGGACAGATGGGGCAAGAAGGTATACACTTCTGCTACTTTGGCCATTAGGGCTTTAAATTGCCAGTTTCATATGTTAAAGTACCAGCAGCATATTATGGGACTACTTAAACAGAAAATGATGTTGATTCCTGACTGTGCTGAACACAAAGAATTAAAGGATTTAATGCATTCTGCTGAACAAGTTAGTAAACATACTTTGCAATGTGGTTTTGACTCTTTAGAAGCATATTGCATGGCTGCTGTCACTGGCTCTGTACTTAGAAGGCATGCTTGGCTTAAGGAGCAAAACTTGCCAGATCATGTTAAAGCTAAATTACTGTATGCTCCCTTAAATCAAGACCGCCTGTTTTGCAACAAAGCAGAAGAAGTCCTCAAAAAGATGGAGGAAAAAGCTAAATCTATGCAAACTGTTAAAGATTTCCTGCAAGTACAGACTCCCAGATTTAGTAGGCATTGGCCTTCAAAGAATTGGTCCTTTTCATTATCTTCCAGGCCTTCTCAGTCCAAATCCAGGAACAGCAGACCAACTAGGTTACAGTCTCAGGCTACGCACAGGCCTAAGCAGTGGGGGGCTCCCACTTCCAAAGCAGGAAGCAGTAAGACATCCCCTACAGAAAAATGTCACAATGACCTAACCTTAACCCTTCCAAGCCCTGCTCATCTGTCTGCTCCCTTAGGAGGAAAGCTTGCCCTGCATGCAAAAAACTGGGAACTCATTACCCAGGACAAATTGGTTTTAAATATAGTTTTCTAAGGATACAAATTCCACTTCCACTCCCTACCAACTCCAAATGGTTGGCCAGACCTACCCCCAAATCAGTGGGCAGTGGCTTACTAGCAGGTTCTCTCTCTTCTAAGTATCAGGGCTATTCAACCTGTCCCAGCAGAAGAAAGAGGACAAGGTTTTTATTCAATACTTTTCCTGGTACCCAGAAAAGACAGCTCCTGGCGTCCTATTCTGGACCTCTCTATTCAAAACACCTTTTTGGTAATCCCAAAATTCAAAATGCTAACACTTCAACAACTGCTTCCTATGCTAGGCAAAGATGCCTGGTTGGCAACCTTAGACTTAAAGGAAGCTTACCTGCACATTCCAATAAGGGAATCTTGCAGGAAATACCTACGCTTCAGGGCAGACTCCATGCACTATCAGTTCTCTGCACTTCCCTTTGACTTATCTACTGCGCCCAGAGTTTTTATAAAGTGTCTAGCTCCAGCCATTGCATTTTGCAGGCAGAGAATTATTCAAATATACCCATACCTGGACGATTGTCTGATTCAGGCAGAATGCCAGGACTTGCTATTAAAACATCTGGCATGCGTAAAGAAGCTTCTAACCTCACTGGGGTACACCATAAACGAAAATAAATCTCACCTAGTACACTGTCAACAGATTGTATTCCTGGGAGCAAGCTTAAACACAACTTCCCAGATGGCTTTCCTCACTCCAGAGAAACAAGTTTATTTGACAACCTACTTCAAACTACTGGCCACAAAGACCCAGCTATCTGCAAGGAAAATTCTGCAAGCCCTGGAGTTCATGGCCTCTTGCATTCTACTAATTCCATATGCAAGACTGCATATGAGTAAACTACAATGGTATCTAAAAAGCCTATTGTGCCAACATTCTCGGGACCTGGAATCAATGATTCATATCATTCCTTGTATAAAGACATAGTTCCTTTGGTGGGCACAGGCCTGTTACCACAACAAAGGGCTCCCTTTTACTCTACCCCCTGCCACCCAAACCCTAACAACAGATGTATCAGACTATGCATGGGGGGCTCACTTGGCAGGGCAGTGCATTCAGGGCAAATGGAACCTGAGTCAGATGCACCTGCATATCAACCAAAAAGAAATGTTAGCTGTACAGAATTCCCTGACAGCCTTCAATGACCTCATCCTTCCAGGACAATTATTGATAAAGATAGACAACACCAAAGTTATGTGGTACATAAACAAGCAGGGGGGAACCCACTCGTACCCTCTCTGCAGACTAGCCATGGCTCTGTGGCACACAGCCTTGAGCTACCAAGTGCACCTACAAGCTCAATTCCTGCCAGGAAAGCTAAATTTACTGGCAGATGACCTGAGCAGAAATCTCATGGACCCACACGAATGGAAACTGGAACCAAAAATATTCAACCTCTTATGGAACAAATGGGGGACTCCGGAGATAGACCTGTTTGATTCCCCACAGAACTACCAGTTGGACAAATTCTGCACAAGGGCTCCCCACAGTCAAGCTTGGAAAGTGGATGCCCTGTCCTTTACCTGGGATAAGCCTCTCGGTTTATGCCTTTCCCCCTCTGCCTCTCCTCTCGAAGGTTCTGCTAAAGATCAAACAAGACAAGCCAAGGACAATACTGATTGCACCAGACTGGCCACACCAGCACTGGTACCCCCTCTTGTACAGTATGATACTGCTGGAGCCATGGCACCTACTTCAGACACCTTCCCTGCTTTCCTAGCAGGCGGACCAGATTCTGCACCCTCAGCTTCAAACCCTGAATCTTGCAACCTGGCTAATTTCTTGAGCTCTCCAATAGCATCCCTCTGTAAGCAGGTGCTAGATGTCATTCTGGAAGCAAGGAGGCCTAGTACTAGAAAATCCTATGCTGAAAAGTGGAAAATATACTGTTCCTGGAGCCAGACTCAGAGGATGGGCACAACAGTGCCCAGCTTACCTCATATTCTTCAGTACTTAACAGAAATTCACCACAAGGGCCTATCCTTCTCGCCAATTAAAATTCATGCCTCTGCCATTTCAGCACATTATAATACTGAGTAAAAACAAACAGTCCTGGATAAAGAGCCTCTTCAGAAGTAATACTTATAGAACCAAAGGAACAGATGAGGCTCACCACGGCCGATAAAAACACTTTATTCAACTGCAGTATAGTTAGCGCTTTCATGTTTTAACAACGCTTCTTCAGACTTCAAAATAGTTCATAACAAAAGCTGTAGTTTATGAATGAATTTAAAATCATGCATAATTTATCATGCATATTAAAGCAACAGTTCACAATATGGTCACACTCCAGTTCTGGGGCTGGAATCTGTCTTTCTCTCTCTCTCTCTCTCTTTCTCTCTCCAGGCCATGAGTAAGAATCCACACTGACCACTAAAGACTCTGTGTCCCTGTTCCAAGTAGCTGAAACACACACTCTTTGAGATTTGATTTTCACACACACACACACACACACACACACACACACACACACACACACACACACACACACACACACACACACACACACACACACACACACACACACAACTGGGAAAGGCTGGAACAGATTACCCACTCTACCACCTTTGCCCAGGCTATAAGGCATTTCCACTGCTACCAGCTAGCTACTCTAAGGCTCCTAACAGGGTATCCAATTATACTGAGGAAATTAATACTAATACCAGTGGTAATGTTAACCAAACAGCAAGACTTTCAGAAGTGGCCACAGTGTCACCAAATAAATATAAGTACCTTCAAATGTTAAAATACTATCTAAAGACCAGCCAGAATAAACATTTTAAGTGTATTTAATAATGAATAATAAAAAGAAAACAGGACAATACTGAATACCTCTTCGCAATAAACACCAGAGGTTCAGAAACAGGAAATATTAAAAATAACACAGATGGAAACATTCAAATAGATACAGGAAAAACAATACTTAACTAATTTCACTATATTTTCCTGACTGATCTAAGGCATTACTGTTTCCTACTTATTTAACAGAGAAAGGCAAAGTGATGTGGGCGAGTGGTCTTTCTTGTCAGGTTTCACCAACAGACTGCCCTGAGATTTCTGTCTCATCTTGTATTAAAGCATCATTTCAGTCCTGGGTTACAGAATGGCATCACATCTGGTCATCTGAATCTGTGGTTCCCACATTATTCCCCTTTACTAGAAGCTAAACCAGGATCCTGCACATATGTGTCACAATACACATACATACAGCTTTGTTAAGATGTGTTACAGCATTTGGAAGCTATAAAACTATTTCAACAGTTTCACCCTTCCAGAGTAGCAATAAGTTGACCACTAAGGACAATACAGCAGGATTCCTAGTTCTTGTTTTCACAGATTTTGCATCTCTGGCTGCATTCATATTTGTGAGATACACTCTTTATTGCTTATACCAAGTAATTGTGATTTCAAACTATTTTTCTTAAGGTAAGCTGGGCTGAGCTTAATCCCTTCCCTTCCAGCATCATCTGAAAGCATATATACATTTCAGCAGTTACCATAATACAGCCTTATATTTATGTATATTTCTTTTCTGTCCAGCAGTATCCACTGTTGACCCACTATGGACAAGCAATTTTACAAATAGACTCAACACAAGGAGCTACACAAATCAGTTCAATATACATATGACATAAAATTCTTTACAAAACTCCAGCCAGCTATGCTGGCATATGTTATACATGACTGTCCTACTCTCTTTGGCATAGCTGGCACTACCTCATATCATTACATCTCTCTCCCTTTAAAGACTTGAAGCTAGTATTTCAAGTGATCCTGGTGAAACATTGCTTGAGAGAAATGAGCCTGTCAGGCAATATACCAACCCATACCTTGTCTTGAGAGTCCATCTGCACTGGCATTCCTGACCCCACTATGGTGTGGCACTGTCATATCATATGCCTGCTATCCTAGCCACCACCTTAATAACTTGGCATTTTGCCAGCTGACTCAATGTAGCCATATTAAGGGACTGTAGTCTGTAACCACAGTTAATTTCCTTCCATGCACATAGGGCTGAAGTTTCTGCAGTGCTCATACTATGGTTAGACATTCATTTTCTACAGCTGCATAACATTCTTCCCTGTGATGGAGTCTATGGCTGAGATATATGACTGGGTGCTCTTCTCTCTCTGAGGAAACCTGGCTGAGTAGAGCCCCCACACCATGGTTCAAAGCATCCACCTGTACAACACATTCTTGGCTGTAATCTGGACTGGCTAACACAGGGGGTCCTCCCAAAGCCCCTTTAAGCTTTTGGAATGCCTGCTCACAGGTTGGGGTCCAGACTACCTTATCTGGCCTGTTTTTCTTCATCAGGTCTATGAGGGGGGATCAGCTATTGTACTATAATTGGGAACAAACTTTCTATAGTAACCCAGTGTCCCCAGTAATGTCCTCTCCTGCTTTTTGGTAACACGGGCAGGCCATTCCTGAATAGCTTCCACTTTGGCAGGTTCTGGCCTGATCTTACCACTCCCCACTCTATGTCCCAGGTAGAAGAACTCTGCCATACCCACCTGACAATTATTGGGCTTAATGGTCAACCCTGCCCTTTGCAGTCTGCCAAGGACCTCTCTGCCATGCTGAATGTGCTCTTGACAGGAATGGCTGTAGATAACAATATCATCCAGGTAAGCAAGGGCATAATCTCCTGCTCCTGCTAGGATATGATCTACCAGCTTCTGAAAGGTTGCTGGTGCATTTTTCATCCCAAAGGGCATCTTCGGTTACTCGTATAATCTGAAAGGAGTCACAAAGGCTGAGTGGTGGGAGTCAAGGGCACCTGCCAGTAGCCCCTGTTCAAATCAATAGTGGTCAAATATTTAGTCCCACCAAGCTGCTCTAAGGCTTCATCTGTCCTAAGCATGGTGTAAGCATCTCACTCTATGTGACTGTTTAGTTTTCTGTAGTCCACACAGAACCTGGTGTTGCCATCTTTCTTTGGTACCAGCACCACTGGGGAGGCCCAGGAACTGCTGGACTTCTGGATTACCCCCAGTTCCAACATTTTCTGTACCTACTTCCTCAGAGTCTAACTCACTCAGGCACTCTGTAAGGGGCCTGTTTGATAGGCATGTGGGGTTCTGTATCCACATGGCACTGCACCAGGTGGGTGCTCCAAGGTTTCCCAATGAACATGCCCCCAAACACCTGTAACACTGCTCAGATTTCTTGAACCTGGGTAGGGGATAGCCTGTGAGACATTGCTACCCCTTCCACTGAGGTGTCAGTCCAAGCCTCACTGAGGAGATTGGTCACCATATCCCCCTCAAACTCCACCTGTCATCCACATCAAATACTCTGCACCAGGGCCACCCTATCATGATAAGGCTTCATCATGTTAACTTGGTACAATTTGTGTTCCTGCCTCCTGCCTAGCAGGTTTACCATGTAGTTAACATCACTGACTTTCCTTACCCATTGAAGGGTCCCTCCCAAACTGCCTGCAGCTTATTGTGTCTGACAGGAATGAGCACCATAACCTGCTGTCTCACAGCATACTCATGGGGTCAAGCATTATTGTTATACCAGACCCTTTTCTGCTGTTGGGCTCCTGACAGGTTCTCCTGGTCCAAGCCCATGAGCTCCCTAAACTTTGTCCTGTAGGTTAGGACATATGCCACAACAGACTCATTGTGGGATTAACACTCACCCCCCAACTCATCACAAATCATATCTAAAGGCCTCCTCACCCTTTGTCCATACAACAACTCAAAGGGTGAAAACATGGATTCCAGGTGTACCTCATTTTATGCAAACAGCAGATGGTTCAAATATTTGTCCCATTCTCTCTTAAACTGGTCTGTAAATACCCATAGCAAGATCTTTAGTGTAGAGATTAAACTCTCCACAAGACCATTAGTCTAGGTGTGGTAGGGGGTGGTATTTAGGTGCTTCACCCCACAGTACTCCCACAGACAAGCCAGCAGGTCTGACATGGAATTGGCACCTCTGTCAGTCAGTATTTCTCTTAGGAAAATTACCCTGCTGAAAATCTCTAACAAAGCATTTGCCACCTTCTCTGCCTTGATGAAGGACATAGACACTGCCTCAGGGTATCTAGTAGCATCATCTACTACCACCAGGATATTCTTCTTCCCTGTGGAGCTTGGGGTACTCAAAGGCCCCACACTATTCATAGCTACACTCTGAAATGGCTCCTCAATCACAGGCAAAAGCATCAAAGGAGCTTTGACCTTGTCTCCTGCATTGACTATTTTTGGCACTGCTGTCAGATCCTGCAGTACCCTGTTACATCCCTTGCAATCCCAGGCCAATAAAAGTTCTGCATAACATGTCTCTTGGTATGCTTTATGCCCATATGCCTTGCAAAAGAAATGCCATGGGCTATTGCTAGACATGCCAGATGGTAGAATTTGGGCACTACCAGCTGCTGTATTACCTCACCCTCTAGCTCTCCCTCAGGGGTCTACTCTGTATACAGTTACCCCTTTATTCCAGTATACAGACTTCTCTTTTCCTTGAAAGTCAGGTGCCTTCCAAGCTGCCTCCCTCAAGCCTTGTACTGTAGAGTATGAGAGCTGAGCCTGTATCAACTCTATTTTTGTGACCCTTCCCAGCTTCACTTCCATAGGAAATCTGGTATCTTCTGATGGTGGTGCCTTACTGGCAGCTTGGGTACTACGCTCACCTCTGCCCTTGCAGTCAGCCTGTCCAAGGGAACATCAGTACCTACCAGCAGCTGTGGCTCACCTTCAGATTCACTGCTGCAGGGTAGCTCCCTCCCTGAAATAACCACATCACCAGTCCTGGCTTCAGGTGTAGGGTCTGTCTAGGTCTCTCCCAGTGTACCAGACCCACATGCTTGTCTCCAAGCATGACTGAGTGTAACTGCATGCACACAAGGTACTGCATTATCAAAGTCATTCTCTATCAAGACATCTGCAGGGATATCCTCAAACACACCTACTTGCTTGCTTTCTTTTCCACCCTTCCAGTCAATGTGAAACTCTTGGCTAAAGGTATTTGGAATGGGGACCCTCCTTAAGTTCTGACTGGCGTGGACTATTCAAGCAAGTACTGCTCCTGTTAACTACTGCAGGCTTCATAATGGTTATGTCAGAAGCTGTGTGTCTTTTAGCAGTGGTCTGTCTTGCATCCACTAAGATATGATGCAAATTCCAGTGAAAGTTTGGTACCCCTGTTGTCCCCAGACAACTTGCCATTGGCATACTGTTTTCTCTACTTGCTGGCTCTCACAGTTTGTTCCCCACCTTGCTTCAGTAGACGTTTGCATGCTAGATGACACCTTTGGTTACATTTAGAAGCTCTAAACCTTGATCCTGGCCATGTACCTGAATTAGTGGCTTCCTCTGTTACTGGTAGTCTCTGTTGGGGTGCTTTAGACTGCCCACCATGGATTCCGTTATATCTATGTGCAGCACCTGGTGTCCCCGTCTTGTGCAGTGATGCTCTGCTTTCTAAGTAGAGATCCCTTTTTCTCCCAAGCTCATCTGCAGAGTTACACTCCTGGTCTGCCATTCGGATTCTCATGTTCTCAGGCAAAGTGATAATGGCTTGCTCTCTCATCAAAAGGTATGCTAGCCTTTCAAAAGTAATGACCTGATACCCAATCACTCACCTATGAAAATAAGTGCTTAACTCAGCAATATAATCACATTCACTTTCATATGCCTTGTGTCATGAAACATTTTTCTGTAAGCTTCAGGTGTAAACTTAAAACATTCCAATAAACATTGATTTGATATTGTCAATTTTCATTCTATCCTCAATCTGTTGGTTCAATTCCAATCCTCAGAACGAAACTCAGTTGCTGCAATAACTCATGGGAACCACAAAATCTCAAGCTCATCCCTTACCCTCAGTGTATCTATCCCATCTACCTTGTTTGCTGCTTTGTGAGTTAAATGTGGTGCCATATTCTCTCGAATCAGATAACTGATTTTTTTCATTTTCTTTCGATTATAACCCTTATTATTTCCTTATTCTCTTCTTAAACCTTACCCTGTTGCATGAAAGTACTCTCTGATACTATTGTTAGTATCTCCCCTTCTAAACCTCTCTGTAGTTCACTCTTCCTGTCTCTTCTTCACTTTTGTGTAGCCCTAAAATATCATTGTTGATATTTCTCTCTTTCCTCTTCTAAAAAAAAATTCTGCTTATCTATCACCATTTTTTCTACCTCTCCTTACCTTGTTTATTGAGACTGTGTTTGTGTGTGTGCATGTGTGTGTGTTTGTTGCTGCCTCTTCAGAATGGCAGATAAAGAAAAAGACCTGGCAGGCTTTAACCGCTGTGAGAAATGTGGTCACAAAATCCCTTATTCTAACATGCATTCTCTATGCGTTTATTGTTGGGGGCCTCCATCTTCAGGAGGACTTCTCCATTTGCCACTCTTTTAGGCATTGAGCTGTTACAGAAAAAAAAACAAGTTGATTTTTAAAGAACTTCTTCCATCCTCTTTTGGGGAGGCCATATTGGAACAGCTTCAATACCTTAAGGAAAACATAAAGATAAATCAGACATTTTTAATCCTGCCTCTTCATCCTCCTCTACAGTTTCAGAGAAGGCAAAGAAGAGAAGGTCTTCGACTCTGACTTCTCCATTAGTTCTGAGTTTGAGGAAGGCAAGAATTTTGGTTCCATCCTCTCCCTTGCAGCTGAGAACTAAATTGTTCAAACCTTCTGCTCTGACAGAATCGTTGGAACCAGAGAGTGTTACCATCAAGTCTTTGCATCCAACCTTATCTTCTGTTCTGGTAGTTCATGACAAAAAAATGATATGTTTGGGTGCTGAGTTCTTTGGAACTGATGCCTCAAATAAAAGATTTATCTTCCACTGCCTTTTTCATCCCTAGGGCTCAATATTTATCATTAATAGATCCATTTCCAGACAGACTTCCTTTTCCCTTCTTGGAAAGACCCAGATCTCCTTCTGTCATGTCCACCCATTCTTCCAGAAGTCTAACTGAGGACAATGTAGAGAGACTGGTGAGGAAAATTCTCTGGGCACAAATTGTGACAGGGACCAACTTAGTTCCTACCCCCATGGTTCAGTGATTTCACTCTTCAAATACCACTCTTTTAATTCCTCCTATAACTTCACTTGAAGCTTCAGAGACCATGGTTCTGAGTTGTCTGGCATCGAATAATTTGGATGTGAAGACATCCTTACCTCCAGATCCAAAGATTGCTGTAAGTTATGTGGTTCAGTTGGAATGGGAAACCTCTTGGAGCCATATCTGTCCTGTCAGTTTCAAGGGGCGAGAGTCAACTCCTATTTTTTCCAAGCCGTCCCTGCACCTCAAGCTTTGGCATGGATCAGTTCAGCTCCAGCTTCTGCCTCAGGAGGGATTTCCTTGAGGGAGAGGGAATATGGTTCTGAGGTCTGCCTTCACAGATCTGGGGTCCTTTCCTTCTCTGAGTGGATCTGTTTGCAAAGCTATGGAGAGAGCGATGTCTGCAACAGTCAGTCAGTCGGTTCCTTCCCTCTAGGAACAGCCAACTGTGTCACGTTTTCATTCAGAACCTTAACCATTGCCTCCACATTTTCATTCATTTTAGTGCTAGATTACAGAATAACATCACATCTGGTCACCTGACTCTGTGGTTCCCAAACTATCCCCTTTACTAGAAGCTGAAATCTTGCACATATGTGCCACAATACACACACAGAGCTTTTGCTAAGATGTGTTACAGCATCTGGAAGCTATAAAACCATTTCAACACTTCCACCCTGCCAGGATAGCAATTAGATCACCACTGAGGACAATACAGCAGGATTCCTAGTTCTTGTTTTCAGAGATGTTGCATCTCTAGCTGCATTCAGACCTTTGAGATACAATCTTTATGGCTTATACCAAGTAATTTAATTTCAAACTTTTTCCCTAAGGTAAGCTGGGCTGAGCTTAACCCCTTCCCTTCCAGCATCCTCTCTTAGCATATATACATTTCAACAGTTTCCAAATACAGCCTGACATACATGTATATTTTTTTCTGTCCAGCAGCATTCACTGTTGATACATTTTTAACACAAACAGCTTTACAAATACATTCTTAACAGAAGCATTTGTACAAATTAGTTTGCTATACATATGACATAAAATTCTTTACAAAACTTCAACTAGCTATGCTGGCATATATTATACATGCACTGCCCTACTCTCTCTGGCATAGCTGGCACTACTTCACATTATCACAGAATACATTAGCAAATTGGTCAGAGGGGACAAATCAACAAAGTTGCTGTATGCAGATGATGTGGCATTGCAGCCAGACTCAGAAAAAACTTCAGTACAGGCTAGAGGAATGGAATGAAAACCAAATGTACATGGGCTGAACCTGAGTACAGGTACGATTGTTGTAATGAGAACAAATGGTAGAGATCAGAAGAAGCTGAGAATCAAGATAGAAGGGAAGATAGTGGAACAAGTTAAGAGCTTCAAGTATCTGGGAGGGGTAGTTAAGGAGACGGGAAGTCTGAATGAGGAGGTCAAAGCTAGAATCAGAGGGGCTGCAGCCAACTTGCACAGTGTCAGGGGTAGTGTATGACACAAGAATGTCAAAGAAGCTGAAATGTAAGTTGTACAGAACAGTGGTGTGACCAGCACCATTGTATGGTTTGGAAACCTGGGAAGTAAAGGCAGAGCAGTTAAGAAAGTCAGAAGTTATGGAGACGAAGTGCCTGAGATGGGTGGTAGGATGCACACTGTAAAACAGATGAAAAATTGAGGACATACAAGCAGAAGCCAAAGTAGTTCCAATTGCAGAAACGATAAATAAGAACAGATTATGGTGGTTTGGGCACATGTGTAGAAAAACAGAAGACAATCTGGTGAAGATGATTTGGGACAGACAGGAAGAAAGCAAGAGGAAACGAGGGCATCTAGCAAAGAGGTGGATAGCTTGTGTGATAGAAGGCCTGTAACAGTCAGGCATTAGTGTTCAAGAAAGCAGGAATGTGGCACTTGCTAGAGAGTGAGTAGCAACAGCTGACACAACACCACACACCTATGTAGGAAATGGGAAAAAGGGGATTGATGCTGATGATTACCAGCTGTTTGAAGAGACAATGAATTCTAAATATGCATATGCAGACTCATCACTAAAGAAAGACTTATGACATGCATTTTCTACATTTCAGTAATTATCTTTAAAAATTGGTGGATTCCTACAGAATTTGAGACAAAATAGCTTAAAGGAGAACTCTATCCAACTGTCAAGTTTTTCTTTCCAAAATGTTTTCCTTCCTAATAATTTAACGCTACATATGTCACATACAAAAAAAACATTTAGAAATTATTCCATTTTGTTTTATGTCTGAACTTATTTCTGTATGCTTTCTTTCCTGCATTTGTCTTGTCATCTGTTACATCACAAAGGCTAGTAAGAGTGTTAGGGTATTGAAGGTAGATCACTTATTTCAACTACTGAGCCATTAAGAAGATGACATTTTTTAAGCAATGACATTTAAATGTGTGTTATCAGTCAAGGATTGCCAGCATCAAGCTCAGATAAAGTGTAGCCTGGAGTCTGAACAAAAGCAAAGCTTTCATTCTTAGTTTATTTGATGGAGATAAAAATACTTACACTTAGGTTTTATATCTGTTTACACATTAGTTACCTTTCTCTTTAATCAAACTTTGAGAGCCATGGAGAAAGACATTTTCGTCTTACTCATTATATTCTATCAATATTTGATTTTGCATTTTTATACACTGCATTTTCTGTAGAAGTGCATGTCTCTTCTGGTGTTTTGTTACAGCTTTTGCAACAAGTTAGTGAGTTGGGGAAGGAAGATTGTCATCAAAGACTGTAATTCTGGCTGCAATATTAAAAACTGTGAATGCAATACAAAAGATCTCAGCCCAAGTAATTCCCATTAATCACAGGGACCATATTTCTAATACTTCATCACTGAACTACAGCTACTTTGAAAAGGGCAATTACCTAAGCTACATTTTCAAGCTGGTCTTTCAAACATTCCTTAAATTGCTGTAGCAGAAATGGCCACTGATGAAAATCAAAGGAAGGAAAGTAATTAAAAAATGCAGCTTGATGCTGACAGTCAAAAGTATACAGTCACAGTACCATTGTAAGCTGTTGAGAGAAAAACACAGCGAAAGATCCGCAAATGACATCAGGAAGGTGAAGGAATTGACTGTAAAACAGAATCATGCTACCCACAGCAGCACCTTTCAGGGTGTTTTGTGCTATAACAAATTAGAAAATGATATTAACCACTTACTTTGATACAGAGACATTAGTAATGCAGAAAAGTTCAGGATATGCTGAAAAGCATACATTTTTCAGTTTTTGTATGTAGTTCTTCCTTAAAACAGACATTTTTCAAAGAAATCATCTGGCAATATCAAATCAAAATTATAGACATAGAAACTGTCTTAACTGATATAGGGGGAAGACTAATGGAAGAAGAGGCACAAACATACTTTTTACTAAAACAAAACACCTGGCTATGATCTAGAAAACCGAGAAAGGAGATGCAATATAAGAATATCTGGTTTACATGAAAAAAAAAAAAAAACAGAGGAGAAGATATAGTATCTTTTTTTTATCTATATGGATTCCCAAGTTCCTAAATTTACAAGAAGGATTTTATTTTGGCTTCGAAAAGCTCAGAGCTATACGCAAACCAATTCCTACTATTTCTACATCTCATTCAAGGTCCATAGTGATAAAGCTTCTTTTATTTATAGACAAAGAACTGGTTCTTAAAACAGCATGGGAAAAGGCACCTTTGAAATGTGGACAGCACAATATAAGATTTGACAATGACTCCTCAGCCAAAACTATTAAAATGTAGAAAAAATGTTGGCCATTAGTAAAAATGCTCAAGCAAAATGAACTCAAAAATAAGATAATCTTCCCTGAAAGAATGAAAATCCATCTACCAAGTGGTATTACAATGTTCAATGACATTGAAGTAGTAACTGTTTTTATAAAAAAATAATACTGAAGATGTGGACAGGATATCACCCACCCTGAAGAGATCCTCAGAAAAGACATCCTGAAATGATATAAAGAAAAAGAAACAAACAAAAAAAATTAACTAACCACAAATATCACTTCAAAACCTTTGAGGAATTCTCAGTCAAAATAAACTGAATATAACCACTTTATTTCACTCTTATTCAACAGTAATATCTAAATGGCACATTTAATAAAAATAAAAGAAAAAGTAGCAATTATATTTAGCCATTTATCTATCTAGCTAGCTAGCTACCAAGCTACACAACAGAAATGTATTAATCCTAATTTTCAATGCTCAAGTAATTTTCCTTAAAAATGTCAATATAATTACTTTTACCTATTTCATGTTCAGAGTAATAGTCTTGAGTAACTGGTTTATCCAGTTATAATAAATATGTTTGAATATTAAACACAAGAGAAGTCAGTAACACCTCATTTAATTAGTGTATTTGTTTTATCAATTGAATTAGTTAATCTCCCTATTTTTAAGCATGCAATTTTATTTGAAATAACTTAGCTTGTTGCGGTCTATTCATAACTTTAGGCTGAGATATTACCTATTGAGGCTACTTAATATGCAGAACTTTTAAGTATACTGAAATATTGATTGAAGTGAAAAGAAAAATAAATTTATCCACAGTGGTAAGAAGGGCATTCTATATTGTTCATCTCATAAGTAAGGGCATTGCCTCCAGAAAAAAAAGAAGTTATAAACTCCCTGTACTCTTCCCTCATCAGGCCATAACTGAGTGCAATGCCCATTTTGGTATGTACTTTTCCAAGCACCTGCAGCTATTGGAGAGACCGCAAAGGTTCCTCACAAGGAAAATTCAAGGTTGTCAGCATCTGTCCTATGAGGATCATCTGACATTACCTTCACTTTATTCTGTTTCATGCAGACTACTTAGAGGCGATCTCTGCCTTGCATATAAGGCAATCTTTGACAATGTTTTACTGAAAATGCTACATATCCATAAGTCAAATGGTACATGTGTTACAAGCTCTAAAGGCCTTAACCTGGTATGTGACATTAATAAACCAGTTGGAGGGACAGATTTGTCTCCCAGAAGTTACCATACCTTTGGAACAAACTCCAGCTTCTTGCCAATCAGAGCACCTGATTGGCCTTCTTCAAATGCAATATGGACAATTGGATGGGTAACTGTAAATTCACCCTGGGGGGTTCCACCTGTGTCCCTCTTGGAGAGGGGTAATAGCTGCTGATCATGGAAATAAGGGCAAAACTTGGCTAGGCTTAAAAAGGGCCTAGGGTCATTAGCCTAGTAACCTCCTATGATCCTATTATTTACTTATCAGGTTAGTCCCACTAGGCTGATATCATCTTTTCAGGGCCAACCTGAGGGGGGTATTTATACTATTAGGGGAGATTTGGTCAGGGTATTGGGGAATTTCACCTACTCTTTTCAATAGGTACCATGGGATATTTTCCATCCACTTGAGCTACCACCAATTCAAGCTTACGTCTCATCTAAAGGATGACATACTCAGGAGTTCAGGACCTCTTATGCTGCACAACAACATCAGTAATAGATCTACCTTCTGTTGAAACAGAGCCCACGGCATTCTCCACCAAAGGCAAGTATGTTACCTGTTGTCCAATCACCACCAAATGTGGTAAAGAACCAATGAATTCACAAGAAAAAACAAAAAATCACCACTTCAAGCTGTAGAATCTGGCTGACTGATTGCTTGTTACATCCAAATAAGTCCAAAACTGCTGTTCATAAAAGCAAGACATATTTATTGTAGAACACAACGACTGAGCACTTTCACCTACCATAAACCTAGGGCACCATCAGAGTTCACACATATGAAAATTTACACTTTATAACGTTATATGTTGTCACGTATATGGATACCTCTGATGATGCCCTCGGTTTATGGTGGGCGGAAGCACTCAGTTCGTTGTGTTCTACAATAAATATGTCTTGCTTTTAAGAACAGCAGTTTTGGACTTATTTGGATGTAACAAGCACTTAGTCAGCCTGACTCTACAGCTTGCAGTGGTGATTTTTTGTTTTTTCTGGTGAATTCGATGTTACCTGTTGTGCCACTGACATTACAGGAAATCTGATCTAAGACTGTTTTATAGCACCTTATTAGCCACATTGTGCTACATGCTACATCAAAATTATTGCTTTGAATAGAGTGCTTCTCTAAGCTTTCCCACACTTAGTGCGAGCCTTAACAGTCGATTGTGCACAATAAGCTTTCAGGTGAATGGATGAATACAGCATTTGTAAGTGAACAATATCTCCCTTCCCAAACTGTTTGCATCATAGCATAATCTTGATTCCCCTTACTGACCTTTGAAGCAAATTTCTCCAAAATGAAAATTAAACAAGCATCCATGGGAAATTCTTTTAAGTGTCCTTTCATTTCCTCCAGGCTTACTTTAGCAATAGACCAGACAGACCATTCCAAAAGAGGAAGAGTCAACTGATTGGCATCTCAATACAACAATAGATACATATGGGTGACAAAACAATATATTTTCACACTGACTAACTTTTTGAACAAATATCCAATTAATATACAGATATCTTAGACCATAAGAACCAACAAGTAACCTAAACCTAAACCTAATACTCATTAATATTGGTTCACTGCATTTGTCTCAATGAGATGCATGCTGGTAACAGATAAGAAAAGATTATTTATAGGTTCATAGGTTCATAGGTTTATACTAGGCTATCTGCTCTAAGGCATTTATAAGCCTAGTCCAAATTTTTGTGGCTTACGCCACCCCTTATATGAAAAAATACTGTGCCCATTAGTTTGTTGCGCCTCTGTCCAGCAGTGACACAGAGATGATTCCCGGGGTAAACCTACGATCTCCCATCCACAGGTCAAGATTTCTCTTGAACAGAGCCAGCGAGGTGCTCTGCCTCACATGGACCGGGATTTTATTCCACAGCATAGGGAGTCTCTGAGTGATAAATCTATCCCTCCAGCATGTCCTATTTATATCCGTGCTAAGGTTTAAGTCGCTTGCTCTAGTGGTTTCGGTGGATTTGGATTTTTGAGGTGGAGCATGTCCATTAATTCGGGTTGGACATGGCCTTGTATGTCAGGCACATGTCACCTCTGAGCAGACGGTATGCGACTGAATAGAGCTGGAGTTTCTTCAATCTGGCAGCATATGACAGATTTTGGAGTCCCTTTATCCTTTTGGTGAGGAACTTTTGGGGTCTCTCCAATTGCTGCAGATGTCAGGTGAGATACATCCCGAATGGGGCATTGCACTCGATCATTGGTCTGATAAGTGAAGAGTACAGGGGAACAATGACCTCACTAGATCTGGATGTGAATCCCTTCATGATCAGGTGGGCAATGTAGAAGGTCTTTCTAACCACTTTAGCAACGTGAGTGTCAAAAGAAAGGCCACTGTCAACCTGGGTCCCCAGGTCCCTGATAACCTCTTCTGTGCTTAGTGGATTGCTACCTATATGGTAGCTTGGGGTTACCTTGTTTTTCCTGAAGGGTATGACTATACATGTTTTGGTGTTTAACTTCAGGCCATGGCTCTGGCACCAGCTATCTGTTTCAGTGAGTCCCTTCTGAAGGATATCCATGTCCGATGCACTTTCCACTATGGCGCCCAGTTTGCAGTCGTCTGCAAACTTTGTCAGCCAAAGTCCTCCCATGTTGGCCTGTACTTCTGAGAAGTAGATGCCGAACAATAGGGGGCCAAGGACCGAGCCCTGTGGGACACCACTTGTGACCGGCTTGGAGTCTGACATAGCGCCAGCAAATCTAACCCTGTGGGTTCTGTCCTTAAGCCAGTTTGCAACCCATCTTGTGACATATGGGTTTACATTTAAGCTGGTAAGTTTTTCTACAATACCCGAGTGGGGTATTGTGTCTTGCAAGGTCAAGGTAGGCTGTATGGACTGCCTTTCCCTCATCAATGGTCTTGGTGACTGTTTCGAAGAAGTCGACCAAGTTCAAAAGGCATGATCTTCCCTTGACGTAGCCAAACTGGGTCGGGTCCAATGTCTGCAAGTCCCCTATATCTTTGTTTATGAGCTCCATTATGATCCTCTCCATAGCTTTGCAGACTAGACTTGTTAAGCTTATGGGGCGGTAATTACCAGTGTCCGTAGAGGCACCGCCTTTGTGGAGTGGGACCACAGTTGCCGTACGCCACTCCTTGGGCATGTATCCTGTGGTAAGGCTGAGATTAAACAGCTGCCTTATGTGCAGGTTTAATTCCTCATTTAGTTCATGTAGCACACAGCCGGGGACACCATCCGGTCCCATTGATGCTGTGTTTTTAGCTTTAGAGAGAGCAGCTTTCACCTGCGCATTTGAGATGTCTGTGAGGCTACACTCCGCTGGGATAGTTATCTCTCCTTTAGGGGGGGAGAGGAGGGTGAAGTTTGCACTGAACCTGTCTGCCAGTATGTTGGCAATGTCTGTGGGTTCAGTGATTTTTGTATCATTTTGGACTAATTCTGAGCATATCTGGGAGTTTCCACCCAGGTTCCTAACATAGCTGAAAAATTTGCCTTTGTTGTATATGAGATTGAAGAAGTGAGGTAATATACAAGTTGCTTCAGGATAAGAAGAATGCAGGATTTTCCCTTTGGCTTTATATGGAGATAGGGGAATCTATCTGGACTGAGACTGCATGCTCTGCCACAAAGTTATGTGATTTAAGTGGTGGCAGTTTTGAGAAGTACTTATGGAATGCATGGCTCACAGAGCTCTTTTAAGAAACCTGGACATACACTGTGGTGTGGTCCTTTTGTCTGGCTCTGTGTGGCTTAACAGTGTAATTGCCATATTTTCTATTCAAGAAGAGAGCTGTCATCATATGCTTTGTAAGAAGAGGAGACTGACAGTCACTTTGATCATGTCTGTAGTGTTGGAGGGTATGACTTCCTTGATGAAGCAGTGGTCTGCCACTGAACTTTGACAGGAAAGATAGTTTACTTTTGTTGTTTTTTAAATAAGACATCTTTATTAAACTATTATGTATGACATAGACCATGTTACATTTATATAAATGACAATAAACCATAGCAACACAATCTAAGTTGCAAAGATTTTATATTCCAAACTGTGTCATCACAGCTATAGCTGCAAACATTATACATCAGTTTTAACCTATCTAGTCATTGTTAGTCAACCATTACATAGCTCATTGAAATCCTGCTTTCTTTTAAATCTCATTCTTCCTCTACGTGTACTGATATATTTTCCATTTTTTCCTATGTAATTTGCTCCTACCCTTTTCTAAAGATCCCAGGTCCAGTTGCTTTATCTCTGTAACTATCTTCGCTACTTCTAGTAAAGTTCTTTTAGACTTTGAATTTCATTTTCTAGTAATTGCTTTTTTGGTAGCCATCATAATTAGACTCAGCAAGGCATTACTATATCTATGCAATTCTGATTATGTATCATAACTCAAAAAAACCTCCATAGTTACTCCAATTTGCTCACCCAGCATCTCTGACAGAGCAGTCTTCAGGGAATATTTAAAGTCTGCCAATTCATTACACTCCCAGAAAATATGTCCCAGTTATCTCTTTTACTCCATGACACCTCCAACGTTTGTTGTCTACCTGAGGAAAATTTCTTTGAACTCTGCTTGGGGTATAAAATACCTAAGTAAACACTTCCAGCCAAGATCCTAAATGTTCTAGATTTTGCTGCATATTTGGGAGACATACAAATATCCCCCCATTTTTTCTTTGTAAATTGCTTATCTAATCTCTCTTCCCAATCCTTCCTAACCTCTTCTGATTGATTCTTATAGTAATCATGCAATATTTTATATGTTCTACTAATTATTCCTTTCTTAACAGCAGCTTCTGTTTTGGATTCTACTAAAAACTCTGACAGTGCTAGTCTTTCATTTAGGACCCCTCTGTTTCTTTCTCTTTGCCTGTACTCTGATATCAATCCTTTATATGTAAGGCAATATCTATCCTGCAGTCCAAATAAGCTGTTGGTATCATCCCATTCTATTACCTTTCCCTCTTTATTTGTTTGCTCCCAATGCCTTGTTTCATTTGACAGTTTTCTCCAATATATTCTCAGCACCTCTTGCCTACTGTCTGATAGTTTTTTGCTGATGAAAGTTACACTTTTCCTTGAGGGTGTGTTCGGATGAAAAATAGAAGTGAGTGGCCACATAACAATATAGGATTTACACAAATTAATGACTTATCCTTAAAGTCTTTATTTGCTTCTTTTGTCATCTGATAAAAGAACATAACATAACCACAAGACACTGAAAAAGTGAACAAAAACAAAATAACTTGAATTCCCTTTCAGAATAGCTAGATTTGATCTGAAAGTTATCCATAAACATTCATACAGTAAATAGTGATGGCATATATTTATTCTCTGTTGTACTTCAACTGACTTAAGTATTTGTTTAACTGAAAGTGAAAACATTTATTTAATTTTATAATGTCAAGTTTTTCTCCCAGGAAATATCCCTCCATGCACAACCCCTTTTTCCATTTTTGCACATGGGGTCAGTATGTCACGTCACAGTGACAATCATCTAGAGCCAAGGTTTACACTGCCGGGTGGCTAGTACTGCCAAAGTAGTTCTTCCACACCACATACGTGCACACATACTCATGCCTATGACCAATTTAGAGTGCCCAATCCACATGTCTTTGGAACATGGGAGGAAAGTGGAGCACCCAGAGGAAACCCATGTGCACACAGAGGAACATGCAGACTCTGCACAGAAGACATCCCAGCTGAGAACTAAACCAGGGAACATCTTGGTGTGAGGCAAAAACACTATCTGTTGCATCACTATGCTGCCCATTTTTCCCCAGGAAACAAGCAGTGTATAATTGAAGGAATAGTAAGAATGAAATTAGCAGATTTAATGAGAATGGGAAACTGGAAAGAAGGGAAAGGAATTGGGAAAAAAATAAAAAAGAGAGAGGAAGAATATAGCAAAAGAAAAATATATACAATGAATAAGCCAAGCAATTTTGGTGCTCTGCTCAGGAAAAAAAAATCATACAATTCCTCTTTTAGCTCTTATTCCTAATGAAGTATAATAAGAAAATGGCACTTTAGCTTCTCCTGACTTAAAATGAGAGGAGTATATTAACCTAATATAAATCTATACAATGCTTACATCAGTATGAAAAGTAACTTTCTTTTCACGTATGGTATAGATGATTAATACTGAAATTCAGAGTTTATTAAACTGAAAAGCTATATAACATCCTCAAATGAACTCATGGGCTTGGATATTCTACATTTGAAAAGCAAAAGTTTAAGACAGAGGTAATGCAAGAATTAGAACTAGTCTCGATACTTAATAGTGTTGCCTTATGTTAGTTGAATAACCAATGCCCCAGACCTTAGTGGTTTATCAAATTACATAAATACATATTCAGATATGACATTTGTGTAATCAGAAATAAACACTCATATTAACTCATAAAGCATATAACTCACATGGGAAAATAAATTGCTATAACTATCATCACAATACATAATATCAGATAACTACAATCTTGTGTTTAAAGATTCTTATCCTGTCAATTAGTATAAGTATTGATTCAAGTAGATTTCATTGATTATACTGAGATAGAAGCAATAATACATTCATAACATACAATACTGATATTCTCTCCTGGGTCTCTACTGACATTACTCACAAAACCATAATCCTGGGAGATGTGAACAGAAATTGGGCCACAATACAATCTCCCAGTAACTCACTCAATATTAACTTATATAACTTTACACAACTAATCAATTCCACTACGAGGCCTTCCAAGAACTCCATTACTGGAACTACAATAGACTGGATTCTAGTATCCCATCCTCACTATATCCACTGATAGTGATATTCTCCCAGACCCACTAGCTGACCACTTTCCCACTTTTGCCCACCGTATCCCCTCTTCCACACAACTAACTCACACCTATATTTCCACCTGCTGCCTAAAGGACTTAAATTCTGAAACTTTCTCAAATGCACTAAAAAGCACAAACTGGAACCCATTAAAGACTCTTCTTCTAGATAATGCTCTCTCCTACTTTAACTCTACTTTCACAAACCTGCTCAACTCCTTTCTTCTTCTTCTTCTTCTTTCGGCTTTTTCCCAGTCAGGGGTCACCACAGTGGATCATCCATCTGCTCATGATTGGCAGTGGAGTTTTACAGTGTCGAGTTGCCAGCCCGGGGCCTAACCTTCCACAGAAGGCACACACACGCACACACTCACACCTAGGGCCAATTTAGAGTGTCCAATCCACCTACAGCATGTCTTTGGGATGTGGGAGGAAACCGGAGCATCCAGAGGAAACCCACCCGACCACAGGGAGGACATGCAGACTCTGCACAGAAGGCACCCCAGCCGAGAATCAAACGGGAGAACCTCTTGTTGTGAGGCAGCAACGCTAACCGCTTCACCACCGTGGTAGCCCTACCTGCTCAACTCCTTTGCCCCTCTAAAAACAAAATGTATAAAAAGTAACCCTGCACACTGGTTAACCAAAAACACCTTAGCTACCATGCAACTCAGTGACAAAGCCTGGACACGTTACCATAAAAATAAAACCACTATCACCCAAAACGAATATAAAACACTACGAAATAAAGTAAAAAAAAACTTATTACCTCAGACCGCAAAGCCTATTTCACCACTCTCCAAAACAACCACGACACCAATCACAAACTATTTTGGAAAGGAATCTCATCTCTTTTCAACCCAGGAAAAAAATAAAACCCTTGCCCCAACCCAGATGCCTCTGACATGGACTTAGCCACCCAATTTAACTCTTCCTTCACAGAGTCCATAAGCAAGCTAACATCGTCCTTCACCAACACCTCTACAACCCCTCCTCAGCGTGCACCCATCCCTTCTTCCCCTAGCATCCATTGCCCCCAACCTCCAACTTTCTCTATCAATCCCATCTCTATATCCACAATAAAAAAACTCCTAAAATTAAAACCTGGTTCCAATGCCCCTGATGAAATTCCCTTTTACTTCCTAAAAGTAGCCGCAGAAGCCATTGCTCTCCCTATCAGCATACTAATTAATTGGTCTATCTCATAAAGCCAGGTCCCCCAGCTCTGGAAGAAAGTCTTTATTACTCCTCTACATAAAGGAGGTAGTAATAATGTAATAATAATGACATTCCAAACTTCTGCCCTATTGCTATCTTACCCCCTATTTCTAAGCTTCTTGAAAAATGTATCCACCAACAACTCTTACCCTATCTCATCAACAACTAGTTTCTTATCACCACACAGCATGGATTCAGACGCAGTCATAGCACCTCCACTGCTCTCCTCCCTTCCTTGAAACAATTAACAAAGCCCATGATTCTGGCCATTTTGTGTCCACCCTTCTCCTCGACCTCTCCAAGGCATTTGACACTATTTCCCACAACCTACTTCTTAATAAACTCTCCAAACTAAACCTATCCCCTTCCTGTACCAAGTGGTTGTCCATCTGACTCACAACCAGACAACAAGCAGTCAAATGGAATAAAGCCACTTCACCCTTCCTTAATACTCCCACAGGTGTCCCCCAAGTTTCCATTTTTATGCCCCCTACTATTCAACATATTCATTAACGACTTCTACCAAGCCATTCCAAACTCCAGCCTCATCCAGTATGCCAATGATTCTACCATTATCTGCTCCTCCCCTTCTATCCCCACTCTAAATAAGCTTACCCAAACTATCTTCTCCTCTACTGAGCAGTGGATAATAGACAACCATCTGGCTCTTAATGCAACCAAAACTAAACTTATGTTATTCACTGCCTCCAAAACCTCCTCTCTAGATAAACACTCATTTATAATCACCAGTAAAAATAATACTCCCCTAGAAATAGTCTTTGACACTAAAACTACTAGGAGTACTCATAGATGATCAACTAAAATTTGACAAACATTTACAAGTAAATATCAAAAAAACCCACAAAAAACTTGGTATGCTATACCGCCATAATTGTTATATCTCTCCTTTCACTAGGCTCATACTAGCCAATACTTATTACATCCCATCCCTCCTATATGGTGCATCTATACTCACCAACCTGCAATCCTCCCTCAAAACAAAACTCTCCTCTTGCTATAACAAGATATCAAAATTTTCAACAGGTCACAGAGCCATTTCTCACCATTGTAATTCTCTTCACCAACTAAACTGGCTTGAGCTACCTAACCTCCTCACTTATACCCAACTCATCCAAGCACACAAACTCATTTACAAGCCCTCTCTTTGTTCTTCCCTAGCCACTACCTTTGAAATGTATGAACCAGAATGACTTCTAAGATCTAATTCCCAAAAATGAATTAAATTGCACAAACCCTCACATCCAGCTGGGAATCACCTAATGTCCTCTCTTGTACGCCTTTGAAATTCTCTACCATCTCCTATCCGCATCACTAGCAGTCTCTCCTCATTTAAATCCTTGTTGCACTCACACCTGACTTCACAATGGAAGTGCTCCTGTTCCCATCCTACTTAATCCTTCTAATACCACTTCCTACTCTCCTAGAACTAAATACGCCATCACTGCCTCTTATAATTACACAGCTCTATTGAACTATTTGACCAACTACTTAACAGTTACCCTATGCCACTACTTTTTTGTAAAAAAAGTGTTTTTATTGCTGTTTTACAAAACTATACTGATATATTCTATCAGTGTTAACCTTTAATTATTATATTTACTTTATATTCCTATGAGATAATCTGTAATGTAAATGTGCAATATGTACTATGTATTTGTATTTTTCTGGAGCTTTTCTCTCCAGGACTCCATTGAAAATGGGGTCCTTGTGGCCCAGTTGGGCTATCCTGGCAAACAAACTTCAAATAAATAAATAAATAAATAATAAAATTAAAGTGCAAAACATATCTAAAGAAAATCATTTCTTATTGGCTCCTCTGTTTTTAACAGTTGATAGTGTTTTTTTATCAGTAAATATGCAAATTCACTTTGTTTCAATTAACATATGCATTAATACTGTGGTGGTGGTGCTGCGGTAGCATTGTCGTCTCACAGTACAACGTTGTCCTGTTCGATTCTCAGCTAGACCATCTTCTGTGTGGAGACATGCATGAATGGGCGTACCTTCATTGAAGGTTGTGTGTCAGAGCTGGCAACTCGGCATGTAAAAATCTACTGCCAATCATTAGTGGACCGGAGTTCCGCTGTGGCGACTCCTAACCGGGAAAAGCTGAAAGACACAACAACAACAGCAACAACATTAATAGTTTAGCTTTTCTACCTAAGATACTTGTTTCCAAAAAATATTAATGATAGACTTAATCAGTATAGGGAAATCTGTTTTCATTACAAATTGAAAAACATTCTACCATTTTATATTACAATTCAAATAATCTTATAAAATAATTTTAAGTCTTACTGATTGCTAATTCCCATATATGTTAGTAATTGTTAAAACTGGTTATATTAGATGGCTTTGTTCAGAACATTTTAAACTGTTATATTGGTTGCAATAGTATACATGGATTATTCATGAATAATTATGCACTTTTCCTTTGGGTTTGAGATATATAAGCTTATTAGATAACTTGCTACCTCTATCAGTATTATATACTCTATAATTTAATGTGACTAATCATATTAATTTAACTACTTACATTGTGTTTTTTATATTTTTCCTTAAATAAATGTCATTCATTATATACTAAGCTGAATAACAATACTCATCAACATTCAAAAATGGATAAAGGAATATCTATATCAGACAGAGAGACGATGGAAAGTGAAACAAAGAGATATATGTCTCTAAACTGTTATCTGTTTACTGCTGGGCTCTGATAACCTTGCATGTTGTATTTGCATTCCTTTATTATGCCTGTATTTCTGCATTGTAAACTATAGATTGTACTTGCATCCTTTATTATGCCTGTATTCTGCACTGTAAATTTTACAGTGATAACCTGCTATACATACTGTAAATAGCTTTTATCTATCTCATGTATCCTAAGATGTTGTGTTAATTGCATTGTCCTAGCTTTGGAGCTTAATTCCTCGGGCCTCTACTGAAAATGGACATGTATCCAGTTGGACTAGCCCAGTCAACAAATGTAAAATAAATAATAAAATAAAAATAAATAAATGTCAACCTAAACCTAAATCTTTAGGCTAGATAGTGAGAGAAGGATAATCCAGTAAACTTCTTCTATTACTAGACTAGGAATTTCAATAATTCAATGTATACAGTTAATCAAAATTGTTTGGAACATCATTTCTATTATAAACTTTCTGCCATACATGAAATTATATTTTCATTCTAGAAGAAAAAATGAGGTAATTTATTCTTTTGTTTAATTGTGTATATTAACAGAAGCTTTTATTTCTTCACTTTTACCTAACCAATCCATGTTTTTAATATCATTATCATTAAATGTTAATGGACTAAACAACACAAGGAAAAGATCAAACCTGCTCCAATTCTTAAACACAAATATGGCACAAGTTATATTTCTTCAAGAAACTCATATCAAACACTCATAAAAAGACAATTGCAAACCAAGTAAATATATAATATTAGCTCAATCTACATTTAAAAGCAAGAGGAAAGGAGTTATAATATTGCTGTAAAAGCACAAGAAAATGAGTTATAATATTGTAGAAGAAACATTTATTGTTACCTTAGACCATTTACAAATATGAAGGTCAAGATGGCCTGATATCTGTCATAGAGACAAAATATAACAACAGACTATGGACCCTGGTTGATATTAATTGGTTTCCCGGAATGGGCCTAATTTTATCTAAAAACAATTAGCTATTATACTCAGTATTTTCAGTGGTAACCTAATTTTGGGAGATTATTTCATTTGTATGCTAAATAATTCAGACGCTAATGCAAAAAGAAAGTTAAGACTAACTTCTACTGCTAAAACACTTAAAACTGGATAAAGACTCTTAATCTAAAAGATATATTTAGTTTAAAATAATATTTGAAATATATAGATTATTTCAGCAAATACCATTCAATTGTTTTCATTAATACTCTTACAGAAATTAAAAAAAAGAAAACAATTCCCCCTCGTGGAAATATTCTCTAATTACTTACATACTAAAAGAAAACAGGAATCCACAATTGTATGCCTCCTACAGACCTATTTTACTCCCAAATAAAGACAAAGTCTTCATGTATATTTTTCCTGATAGATAGGAACCTTTATCAGAGTTAATTAACATGGATCAGACAGGCTTCATATACCAAAGACAAACACATAATAATATCAAAAGAATAGTAACTCTTATGGACATTGTAATAACAGAAAAGAAGATGCTCTTTTCATCAAATTAGATATTGAGAAAATATTTGACTCCTTAAATTGGAAATACCTATTTGAAACCTTAGTATTATCTGACTTTCTTTCTAATTTATTTATATTTTAATAAATATATATACAATAATAAGGAATGCATTAAACTAGGACCATTCACTTCTGAATTTATTCCCTTACAATTGAGGAACAAAACAGGGTTGACCTTTGGCTCCTGTTTTTTGCTATAGTTATTGCAATTTTAGAGATTTCAATTCGAGCCAATTATGATATAAAGGGTATAGAAATTTCTATAATGATATTTCTCAATGATATATTATTAACCCTCCCAAATTCACATATAGGTTCATAGGTGTATACTGACTAACAGGGCCCTCATAAGCCTAGCTGTGCGACCCAAGTGTGACCCACAAATTTGATTTATATAGGTGGTGAGTTACTGACTGCCTCTGTCCATCAGAAATATAGCAGCCAGACCAGGGGAATTTCTGATGCACTTAAATAGGGATTAGGAATAGGGAGGAACTCTGTTCACATGAATAAGGAGTCCATTCCGGAGAATGGGAATTCTCTAAGAAACATATATGTCTCTCCAACAGGTCCTACTTATGTTGCAAGCAAAATTTAGTTCTTTTAATCTAGCAGTTCTAATGTTGTTTGTTTTTCAGATGTGCAAATGGTTCATCAAAACAGGGTCCAGGAATACCTAGTATATTCAAGTGATCAACATAGGACATTGTGTTTATTCCCTGTATTCTTTCACAAAGAACCTTTATGGACATTCCAGTTGTTGTAGGTGTCTGGTCGGGTACATACCAAAGTCGGTATTATATTTTATGATGGGTATGGTGAGGGCCACGTACAGTGGCATGATGACCTCTCTGGACCTAGATGTCATGCTGATGCTTATAAGTTGAGCAACATAGCAGGATTTTCTTACTACCTTGGACACATGTTGATCGAAGGCTCAGTTACTATCTACATGAGCTCCCAGATTCCTGACTAGTGCATCAATTTTTAAGTGTGTTTTATTGATTACATCATTACCCAAAGTGGTAGACTTCCCAAAAGGTTCTATAATGGATTTCTTGGTACTGAGTTTTAAAAAAATAAAAAAACAGCAATAACGACTTGTACTATAAATATCCAAAACTTTAATAAAGAATTAATACAACCAGTAAGCAGTTTCATTCGCAAGGAACTTCTTCAGACCTGGTTGTAAAACACAAAACACTTCATTTAAATACTTACACAAGTCAAATCACATGACCCTTCAGTGTTTTAACCCTTTCTTAAACAATGACCCCAGTGACAACCAAAACAAAAATAAAATAATAAAGTCACTGTGTTGCAGCCAAGACTTTCCACAACCTTCCAAAGGTATCAAATGTTTTATTGAGATACACAAATGTTTAAAAAGCATTCATTGAGTGCTTTCATCTCCTCAGAACAGTCCCTGTGGGGAGTGGATAAACTTTTAGCTAGTATTCCAAAGCCTAGACAGGAAAAGTGCAGACCATTCTTGCCATCCCTGTCCGTTAATCATGTCCTCTCAAGTTGACAAATATTGCATCTCCTTAGAATGATAAGATAACCAGTTGTTGAATTAAATCATTTTTTGCTCATACTGTGGCATCATTCTTGGTGATGGTAAAATTACTGCTCAATGCTAGTCTCATACCAGCCTGAGACACATAGTCTAAAAGCTCCATAATGTCTCTCTTCATATAGTTCACGGAGGTACATCTTTGGTAATTTACACCTACATGGACTATGATGGAATCATATTGGTACCTATGGTGTAATGACTTGAGTGTGTTTGTGATTTGGCAAATTCTGGCTCCAGATAAGCAACTAACAGTTATCTTGTTCTCATTCAGCCTGGTTGAAAGGGCATCAGTGTCTCTTACAATGGATTCCCCTATGATGGGAGTCCTAGGAAGTGTGTTTGCTTGCCTTACAATCTTAGTGTTTGTGGTTCAGCTGTGGGTGACTGTATGTGTGCTGTTAGATGGTGCTTTTTCTGAGTTCCTTTGGACTTGCTGAGGCATAGCTTTGACAACAGGTAGGCAATCTTTGCTCTTTAGGAAGATTGCTTTTAAGTGCTTCAGCATATCTTGGTCTATGTGTGTGTGTGTTGTGTGCTATGTGAGGTGGGTATTGTGTGCATGGTTTTGATAACCTGATGTGCAGTTGTATGTGAGGGTTTAGCCTCTAGTGTCATTGTGCAAGTATACCTCTTGCATACTGTGTCTGCTTCTTTAAGGATTACGGGGCTGTCAGTAAACATGAGACAATTGCTGCATTGTCTCAAGATGCCCATATCCACCAAGCTGGCTACATAGATGTTATGAAATTGCATATTCATACTGTCCAGCCCTTTGATTTGTAAGCTGCAGGGGGGTGGTATATTGGGTTTGGAAGGCTATTAAGGGTGCTTAGTTGGTGCAGCCTAATAAGGTTGCTTTATCAAAGCAGATTATTCTAAAAAGCAATACATTCTGCTAACTTTAATATCTACAAAATATTGAATTCTACTAAATTGGTTATAGGCTCATAGGTTCGTAGGCTGGTACTAGGCTATCAGCCCGAGGGCCTATACAAGCCTAGCCAAACAATTCCCCGGATATTTCTTACCACAATATTTACTTCCCTTGACCTCTGTCTAGCAGGGCAACTGACGTGATCCCCGGGGTGAATTTCCTATCTCCGATCCATTCTTCAAGGCTCTTTTTGAAGAGGGCCAAGAAGGCGCTCTGCTTGACATGTATGGGCAGTCTGTTCCAGAGTCTGGGGAGTCTCTGGGTCAGAAACCTATCCCTCCAGCATGTTTTATTTATTGTGATGACAAGGTTTAGATCCCTGGAGCATGTGGCTCTGAGGGATTGGGATTTCTTTAAGTGGAGCATGTCCAACAGCTCAGGGTTTGACATGCCTTGTATGTTAAGCAGAGATCACCTCTGAGTAGACGGTATGCCACAGAGTATAGCTGAAGTTTTTTGAGATGGTCAGCATAGGGCATCTGCTTTATGCCTGTGTTTCTTTTATTGAGGTATTTCTGTGGCCTTCCCAGCTGTTGTAGATGTCTTGTGAGGTACATACCAATGTATTGCCCTCTATAATGGGTCTAATGAGGGATGACTACAGTGGGGCAATGACCTCCTTTTTTCTGGATGAAAAGCCCTTAGTGATGAGGTGTGCCACATAGAAGGATTTCCTGACTGTTGTGGCAATGTGGTTATCAAAGGTGAGACCACTGTCCACCTGTGTCCCTAAGTCTCTCATCACACTTTCAGTGTTTAGTGTACTGCCACCTATGTGGTAATTCATAGGTACATGGTTTTTCTCAAAGGGGATAACTATGCATTTCTTGGCATTGAGCTTGAGTCCATGGCTCTGGCACCAAGCATCTGTTTCTGCAAGTCCCTTTTGTAGAATATCCACATCATTTGGGGATTCAGTAATGGCTCCCTGTTTGCAGTCATCTGCAAACTTTGTTAGCCAGAGTCCCTTAGTGTTGGCCTGTACTTCAGAGAAGTAGATGCCAAACAAGAGCGGTCCCAGGACGGAACCCTGAGGTACCCTACTAGTCACTAGTCTGGAGCTGGATTTGAAGTCGGCTACTTTTACAGTCTCGGTTCTGTCAGTAAGCCAGTTGGCAACCCATCGAGTGACGTAAGGATTTATGCCCAACTTAGTAAGTTTATCTATGATTCCAGAGTGGGGATGGTGTTGAAGGCCTTGGTGAGGTCCAGGTAGGCTGTGTGGACTGCCTTACTCTCGTCAACAGCTCTGGAGACTAATTCAAAGAAGTCAATCAGGTTCAGAAGACAATATCGGCCCTTCATGAACCCAAACTGGGTGGGGTCAAGTATTTGAAGGTTGCCAATGTCTTTGTTTATAAGTTCCATGATAATGCATTCCATGCCCTTGCAGATCAGGCTCATCAGACTTATGGGATGGTAGTTCCCGGGATCCAAGGTGGATCCCCCCCTTATGGAGTCGGGTAACTATAGCTGTGTGCCACTCAGTGTGCATGAAGGCTGAGGTGACACTATGATTAAACATGACACTTAGGTGAGGTGCCAGTTCATTTTGTAGTTCATCTGGTCCATGGATGCTGTATTCTTAGCTTTAGAGAGTGCGATTTCTACCTGTGTGGCTGTGATTACCGGAATTTGGTAATCTTTTGGTATAGAGATGGGCCCTTTAGGGGGTGAGAGGGGGGTGAAGTTGGCACTAAATTGATTTGCCAGGATATTGGCAATATCCTTGGGATCAGTATATTTAATGCCATTCTGTTGTAGCTCAGAGCAGGTCTCAGCATTGCCATTTAGATTCTTGACATAACTATAGAATGCCTTGTGGTTGTCTTTGGAATCTTTGGAAATTTTATTTTCATAACTAGCTTTGGAGGATTTTATGAGGGATCTCAACTTCTTGCTGAGGCTGGTAAGGGAGTTTTTTTGCATCCTGGGATTTTTCTCTTTTCTGCAACAGTTTCTTCCTTCTGTTGTATAGTTTGTTTATGGCAGGGGACCACCAGATTGGCTTCTTTTTTTTGGAGGAGAGCATCTTGGTTCTATTTGGATGGCATGATTCATGCACGAGTGGCTGTTCTCATACAGTGCCTTAGTGTAGGATTCAGCAGTCGAACTTTCAGCTCCCATCTGCATGGGTGCCATGACGTTTGTCACTTCTAACTTAAGTAGCATGAAGTTGGCTTTGGAGAAGTTTTTTACAGAGATTTCCTTACTGGTGGGTGGGGGTGGGATGCGGATGTCAAGGGTGATTTGCTTATGGTCAGATCTGACCAGTGAGGGGGTGACCACTGGTGTGGAGCATCTATCTCCCATGTTGGTAATGACCAGGTCTGTGATATTGGAGCCCCTGGTGGGACAATGGATTAGTTGATCCAGGGCATTGGAATTTATGAATTCCAAGAATCGTTGGGAAAAGGTGTTGGTATCCGAGTAGATTTCCCAGTTAATGGCAGGGTAGTTGAAATCACCCAGGATTAGGGTGTTTGGTTGTATCTTAATATTTTCCAGTATGTTTAGAAAGGTGTAGTGAGAATCTTGGGGCATGGTGGGAGATCTGTAACAAGCTACAATTTGGATTGCAGTCTTACCTTGTGTTAGTTGCACCTGGAGAATTTCAGATGCATTGTGTTGGGCAACTAGCCTGGAGGTGTGAATATCCTTGGTGAATATGGACACTCCTCCACCTTTAGTGTTTTGGTCTTGGTTTGGTGGCCAAAAAGTGTGGTAAGAGTTGTAGCCTGGTACTTCAGGGGTGCTCTCTGGAGTTTTGAACCAGGTCTCAGTTACTGCACAGATATCAATGTTCTCCATTTTTAGGAGTGCCTCGAGAGAGTGCATTTTGAGGTTTAGACTTCTAGCATTGAGTATCATTACCTTCAGATTTTGCATGCTTGTATCTGTTATGGTGGTGGTTTTGTCCTTTGTACCTTGCCTAAAAAAGGCACTATAGGGGTGGCAAGTGCATTAGCCAGTAACCTGAGTCCCAGGGGTGACAGGTGCAGACTATCTCTGGAAAAACATTGTGGTTTATCTATCATGTCATGCCAGGCAGACAGATACTGGATCACCTGTGAATGACACAAGAAGCTTAGCCAATTGTTGAAGTCCATCATTTTGTCCTTATACTGTGGTATCATTCTGGGCGAAGGCAGGATGCTATTCAGGGCTAGGGTCATACCTGCCTGGGCCACATGATCCAAGAGCTCTTCCATGTCTCTTTTCATGTAGTCCAGGGAGGTACGTCTCAAGTCATTCACTCTAACATGGACAATGACAGAGTCATATTTGTACTTGTTGTGGAGTGACTTGAGTGCATCCATTATGTGGCGGATATTGTCACCCACCAGGCAGCTGACTGTAATTTTCTCCTTGCTCAGCCTGGTGAGTGGGAGATCAGTGTGCCTGACTATAGAGTCACCTATGACTAAAGTGTTGGGTACATTGTCTTGCCTTAGGAGCTGTTGTTGGGTGGCACACTGGTGTTGTGAGCTCTGTTCACTTTGGTTGTGACTGGTGTTTGTTTGTGTTTCGGCTTTCAGAGATCCTTGTTGCTTGGGCAGGTTAATGTTAAGGGCCTCTGTATATATAGATTTAGTGTTGCTATGTGTGGGTGTAGATGGTGTGAGTTTTGAAGGGCTATGTGTTGCTTGAGGTGTAGTGCAGGTGTTTACCATCTCCTCTTGACTGTCTAACACAATCTTGGCTGGAGATAGCTTTGCTTCCAGTTTGGCTATGTAAGTGCATCTCTCACAGGTTGTAGTGTTGGGTGGTAGTAGAGAGGGTTGTCTGTGTACATGAGGCAGTTGCTGCATTGCCCCAGTATGCCCAAATTCACCAGGTGGACAGGAGAAATCACTGGAAGGTGACCCTTGGACATGACTGTTTAGGTGCTTTTTTGTAAAGTACAAGAGCTGTTTTCCCTTACCTTTGCAAGGTACTTTGCAATTATAGGCTGTTTAGTGCCTACAATTAATTTCTCCTTATTAACAAGGAGAGTTGAGTGCTTGTATCAGTTTAAGGCATCCTAATGTTTTCCAGCAGGTTCTAGAGCATGTGCTAGTCACAGGGGTTAAGATTTTAGTGCTACTACTGAGAAACCAGCTAGTTCTAAGGGAAAATTTGAAGAGCAGACTTTCTGGCACATGGAATAGTTTAACAGTAGCCCTGCTGTGGTGTATGAAGCAAAAAATGTGCAAACGTGTTTTTAAGCCAGAAAGTTGAAAGGGATAGAAATCAGCCCAAAATGGCTAATAAAATTAGAATTTCAGAGCTGGAAACCACTCCTCGAGTGTAAGGTAGGCGGTACAATGCTCACCACTCCCACTGGTAAGCAGTAGAACTTCCCTCTACAACAGCAAGGTCTGGATCGCTCTGAACACAGAAAATAAAGTCCTGAAACCAGCAAAGCCTGGGATCTGGACTATACTAGCTAGGAAAGGTGGGAAACGAGCAAACAAGATATTATTTTTTGGGGGGTTGGTTAAAACAGGCTTAGCAATGCAATAATACACTAAATAAACGCAGAAAAGGCTAACACACTTGAGTGTATAGCCCTAAACAGTAAATGTAATTAAAACTCTACAAAATTAGCAATTTAAAATGTTTTGAATGAAGCAAGGCAAGTGCACAACTGAAAAACGATTTTAAGAGGCAGTTATACAGTAGAATAAGTAGCTAGTCTACATATACAGAAAAGTCTATATATAAAGAAAAGCAGCTAAAACACACTAAAACAATTCAGATGCAGTACAACCTAAAGCACTTGAGTTGTAGCAATATTAAGGCAAATACAGTTTTAATAAATGCACTAAAATATACTCTATATTTCCAAAATGTTTGAGAAGCACAGTCAGAACACAAGGGGATTCAGGCAATTTTTTTTTTTGTAAGAAAAGGAGAAAGGAGGAACAGAAGGAAAGAAACTAAGTGGGTTGGCCTTCTCAGATGTTCTCTCTGTATTAGGTAGAATGAACTAATGACACTAGACTGGGAGGAGTGTCCTAGATCAAATTTACAGTAGGGGAGGGCAACTGCAAAGCCACCAAGTATAACAGCAAGACACCAACAGGGAGGGAGGGTGAGAAACAATACTAAATCTATTACCCTACACTCTTTTTGACAATAAACACTACAGAAATGTTTATCACAGTAGTGATCCACAAAATGAAAGTTTTTAAACAGATAAAGGAACAAGGAGACTCCACAGAATGCTTTTAACTGCAAACAAATCAGTTGTATGATACACTCCTTGGCAGGAAATCAGAACAAACAAATATGTGCTTAAAAAGTACAGAAAATAGTAATAAAATACAGTAAAAAGTATGCAGCAGGCAGTAAAAAGTGCTATATATAAATTATTTAGTAAAAGAAGAAAATTTCACTATCAAACAGTTTCAGCCCTACTCAGGTCTTCATTTTAATAATGCAAAGTCAGAATATCTGTTCATAAATAAATAATTAAATTACAAATGAATAAAACTAATGTCATTGGCAAACAAGCTTAATCCATAGAAAACATGAGTATCACAATAATGAAAACAACAGAAGAAACATGAACTGTAAATTAGAAGAAAATTTTAGAAATCATTACAATTCCAGTTCTTAAATGGAATCATATTACATTAAACCTAAGCACACCTCAACAACAGAGAATAAAATTCAAATATTGAAATCTATAAAAATATATCTTGGATTTATCAATGGCATATTTCTACATGGAAATTCATGTATAGATTCTTTTTACCTCCCAATAGTATAGCAAAAATGAACAAAAACAAGAATGCTGACTGCTGCAGATATAGTTGAGTTTATAATGCTGATTGGACATACATATTTTATTATTGTCCTTCTATACAATCTTTTTGGAACAAAATGGAAGATTTTTTGAAAGCTTTATGGTTTGATTCTTTCTCTCTAGCAAAGGTACTAATTTTATTTAATATAACTGAAAACCACAAAATGAAGAATGAAAATCATTATTCACTATGTACAATTTTAGTGGTGGCAAGAAAAAATATAACAAAGAAATGGAAAACGCCTTCACTACTTCAATTCGAAGAATTCTGGTCTTCATTAAAAAAAACTGTCAGCAAAGAGATCAGAATAAAGGAATGCAGGATATATCTTAAAACCCTTATCAAGAATCCATGGACCAAAGCATTATCACTTATTGATCTTTATCAGCATAACATTACCTCTGGAAATTGAGCTATAGCAAGAATTGTATAACAACACTTTACACAATTTTTTTCCTAGTAGGGACATGTTCTGTTACAAGTTTTAACATATGTAACTGCTAAATATTTTCTCAGGTATGATGCATATATTGTAAGTTCGTAAAGCTGACATTTGACCTTTCTAGAATTGTATTAATATTTAATACTGAATGTGTTAATTGTAACATCTTTATACAAGTTCAATAAAAAAGTATCTATTTAGAAAAAATATGACATGCTTATTCAGTACATGATCTGATTTGTAATGCTGTATTTACAGAGTTATTCTTTAAGAAACATAAGTGATGAGCATGATGTATCTGCATAATAAAAATAACAAATTATAAGACAATCATACAGTACATCCGTGTAAAAATATCAAAACTGAATGCATTACTTTATGCATAATAGATTAAAACTGTACATTTAGTGAAAGAGTAAGACAAAGAAATGGGGTGAGGAGATTTGGGGAAGGTGGTGAGTGGGTAATAAGAGTGGATAGGCAATATGTTGAAACAGCAACAAGGAAATCCCTAGAGGCAGGTAGGAAGTAATGGTTTGGTGTCAGAAGTGAGATTTCCAGTACTGAATTCTAGCATAAAAAGATAAGTGAGTGAAATGTTTCAGAGTTAGTCACTTTAGGAAAATAAGACAGCTTTAGCTTGGAAAGTCTATACAATGGCATAAGTGATAGCTGACTGGGTAAAGCTTTAACTTTTACTTAAAGTATGAGGTGTTGTCAACTTGGTAGAGAGCAGTGGACAATAGAGTTTTACATTCTAGTGACATAACATAAATGGCATAAAGTGCATCCTCAGTGAGAGTTGTATTAAATGTTGGTACATATGAGATGTTTGTTGCTGTATCTTAAAGAGAAAGTAGAAGAACACCACTTAAGGAAAGGGGAAAAGAAGAACATTTATTGGGGTTATGAAGGATATTATATGCTGCTCTAAGCTGAGTGTATTTTAAAAGGATAGGAACTTCAAGGCAGTTTAGCTTTTTGATAACACTGAAGTAATATGTTCTGTTTTGTAGCTTGGCAGCAAATTATGCTATTATATTGCAAGACTGTTTTAGTTGTGAGAGAAGTTTGGTCTACAGATCAGTAAAAATTGCAGAAACATAGGCAGTGCAGAGTAGCAAGTAAGTAGTTGCTGTGAATTTCTATCCATGATCAAGCAAGAAATATTTAGCTCTATAGAATAGTCTCAGTTTTTTTTTTGTTTTGACTACATGATGGATATATAAATCACATTTTAGCTGACTATTGAAAATGACTCTAAGTAAATTGGTACTGGGGAATAATTAAATAATAGTACTACTGGAAAATTGTAATGTGAGGTACAGACTTTGGAAAAAAATAGAATAAGACTTGTCTTACTTTGGTTGACAACACATTTAGATTTGCTCAGCTTTGTTTCAACTATGAGGAATGCTTGATGGATGAGTCTGTGGAGTTCTGGTAGTGTGGGGGAGGCACAGATGATAGTGGGATCATCTGCATACTAAATGAGTGAAGGTTGGGGTGAATTGGTTGGTAGGTCATTAATAAATACAATGAAGATTAGGATTCCAAGAATGATTGCTGGGAGACTTCTATGGGGAGAGGAAAAAACATGGATTCTGAATGTTGCCAACTTGTGCATTGTGTTCTGTTTAATATGTATGATTGCAACTATCGAGTAACTATAAGTGAAAGACCTATAAGAGAAAGTCTGTGCAGACGTTTGTGGTGGGACACAGTATCTAAAGCTTTTGATAGCTTTAAAAAGGCAGTGGAGATCAGGAAATTATTATTTTTGTGTTGACCTTTATTGTTGAGAAAAGCTAGGAGGGTGGTGACTGTACTGTGGGATTGTAGTGTTTAGGGAGACAATAAATGAGTCAGTCTTTTGTCAGCAATCAAAATCTTTATTGTGCACATGTGTGGGAGATAGAGTTTCTAGAACAATGCCTCCCCAAACATATGAAACTGATAGCTTATATACATTTTTAATGCCACATCAGCAGTTTGTGAAACAAAGAAACTCATCACACTGTATGATAAAAAACAATCAAATATGGCCAAGATTCAACTTCGTACAAAAATATGCTTATTACTAGGCTAGGCAGATATGTACTAAAAACATCATTATGTCCTGAGAAGAACAGACCTTCCTTAAAAGGTATGATCAGCATGGCACATAAAATACTTTCAGTACTTTTTCACAAGCTAACGCGTTTACTTAGTCATGTACTTAAACAGTATTTTGTAAAACCTACATTCCTATGCATCTCTCTTTACAATCCCCTATTTGATGCTAAGAAAGCATCACTCTCTATTCTCATTTTGATACACTCGGTCATACATTCATCCAAATCAACTCATTACAGTATCCTTATTATCAATTTCTAAATAAGTTTTAGCACTCAAATCATCATAATGTGTACCTTTAGTCAATGGCACAGTCTCAGAATTATTTACAGTTATTTGTTGTAAGGCAACAGTAGATTTGTTACGCAATAATTTTAAACATAACTCTTTTAGCATAAACAGCAGTACAAACAGCAGTAAGGCAATGATAGCTATAAGCATAATACATTTTAATATTTTTTTCCATTTAGAAAATAAATTTGTAAGCCAAGACCATTGAGAGCGGTTAGCTTTTTTTGGAATTTGATAGTTTTGCTACCTTCTGAATAACTTTAAGATGGCTTTTTATTGCATGCTCATTATCAAGAATAAACGTGTAGCATTCCTCATGCACGAGTACACATACCCCCTTTTAGAAGCAAGCAAAAAAATCCAGTGTCATTTTATTTTGCAGCACCACAGCACACATTGGACTCAAGTCAGCATTTATTAAATTAACAGATTCAAAGGTGGCATTGCTAAGAACTTTTAACAGTTTTGACAATTTACCTAATTTCTATATAGCTTTTGGAGCTCTATAGGCTGATAGTATACTGGCCCTGGAAATAACATTATCACCAAGGTCCATCTAATTAAGCCCCTTTAAATCTGCTTTTTCCAGATCATGACTGCATATCCATGAAGCAGCTATCTTCCTGACAGGGTTATTAACTGATTTTACTTCTCAAGCATTCTGGATCTTAGCTTTAGGTAATGCATTAGCATGTTCAATAGCTGGAGTTAGCAGTCCGAGGTAACAGGTACCAGTCCAATTCATGGCTTGGCATTATAGGCCCTTTTTGCACAAATATAATAATAGTCCTTCCAAGGTGGTCCACTTTGTTTGGAATTAGTTACCCAATCTGCTAAGAAACATCTTTTTTATTTTTTCAAAAACATAGAAATTAGAATAGTTAACTGTATTTGAAAAATTACAGCACATATTATTTGGGCCCAACCTGTCCCATTCTTTTCCGGTGTTATTACCAAACTCCATTATTCTCTGGATATCATTTGTGGTATTAATGTCAATGGTAAAAATACATTTGCTATTCCCAACATATTCATTATTTTGATAGTTGCAATGGGGATGGCAGTCACTAAATACTGAGTGATTAAAGTGTTTCTGAAAAAAATGCATCCAGGTTGAGAACTAAACAGAGATAAAAAGGCACTAAAATTGAAAAGCCTCTGCTGTTAATTTCGGGTATCCATATGGGAATTATCTTAAGCAAGGGTGGTAATTTTCAGGCTACTAATGTTATGTCTGATAGAAGAGGTGAAGACTTGTTCAAAGTTGAAGGTGTGCATATTATTTTATGGGGTGGAGCTAGAGTGCAGCATAGGATTAGGATTAGGTTTTGAGAGTGGAATGGTGTTTTTGATAAAGTGAGAATTGAAAGCACAAGCAACATTGTAATCTGTTTCAGAAAGTAAGCTGTTTGGTTTTACAGGTTTACTGAGATTGAAAAGTTGGGATGTAGTGGTCTAGAAAAGTTTAGGAGATTTAGAATGGGATTCTTGATGCTATATAAAGTGATTCTTATTGATATTTCCTGGAGATTTTGTGATGTTACAGAGGTGGTGATATTGTTGGTAGTTAGATGAGGTTTTGTTAGATTCCTGTGTATGCCAGGTTCTGTCTCTTTGTATCATTAGTTGCTAGGGTGAGCCATAGGACAGGAGATGATCAGACTCTTTTCTCTTTGACTGGGGTATAAAGGTTGAATATGGTCAGTAAGATGTTGTTAAGGTGTTACAAACAACCAAAAAACGGATACTCTCCAAACCACAAAAAACACAGAAAACAGGAGTGCTGGAGCTCATAGAGAAACCACAAACTTACTGAGGCCAAATACAAAGGTGTTACAAAGCTTCATCTCAGGGAAAGAGATATGGGTAAAAAAAACACACAAAAAAACAGATGGGACTGGATGAAGATTTCTAAATGAGTTATAAACTTTACATTTTTACAGTTTAGTGAGAGTGTGAATGGGATAGGTAGGATAATGATCACTTAGAGAATCATGTAGTATTCTTGATTTATTTATGATGTTTGCGCATGTAGCAAAAAATTCAGTTTAGCAGGACTGTTGTTTATTGTATCTGGAAGACTTGGGAAAAGTTGAAGAGGTTAATAGGTGAATGGGGAGGGGAATTAGCATCACTTTGTTAGTGTATGTTTACATCTCATAGGATGTGAGATTCAAAATGTATGTCATTGGATGTTCAGAAGAGTATGTCCTCTAGTGTGTATTAAAATTAGGGGTAATATTTGGTGGGATATAGAGAACAATTATACTAATAGCTTCAACACTGTTGATGGAGAAAAGGGTAAATTCTACAACTAAAGCATGTCTATGTAGATTGTGGTACAGTGAGGATCAGGGAATTTACCCTTTTCCTCACTGTAGTGTGATCTCAAAATTGGTATATATATAATTGACAGGGGGTTGGGGGGTTGTAGGACTTGCCCCTCTCAGAATTTTTAGTTTTTTAAATTTGAGTTTTCAGAAACTCAGAGATATGGTCTCGACAAGTTTCCGAAAACTCGATAATATGGCATAAACCTATAGACAGATAGATAGATAAATAGACAGATAGATATAAAGCACACAAGACTAAAAAATAAGGTAGACATTAATGGATATCAAAAACAAATCATGAGCATGCAATGATCAAAAAATGAAAGCAAATACTTTCCTTGTCCACATCAAAAAATCAAAAAATTAATAAAAAATAAAAACAAAAACAACAACAACAAAAAAATAAAATAAAATAAAATCAAGTAATATCTATAGACTTTCATTATTTGAATTGTAATACTATTAGGAAAATGCTGAGTTGGGATTAGGGGCAGAAGTAGGGCTAAGGTAGGGTAACAGCACATGTGTAAGATGGACAGGGGAGTTTCACCCATTACCCTATTCCTAACTCTGTGCTACCCCAATCCCACATTACAAAAAATCCTTTCTCTAATAGTACCATTAAACAAGTCTCTGTCACACATGCGCACACCCACAGACACATACACGCACACACACACAGACAGACAGACACACACACACACACACACACAGACACACACACACACACACACACACACACACACACACACACACACACACACACACACACACACACACACACACACACACACACACACACACACACACACACACACACACACACACACACACACACACACACACACAAACACACACACACACACGCACACACACACACATATGTACACATCACATAATCACATATGCACAAAACTAAACTTGTCCCATTATCTAGCACATAATCTAACCCTAACCTGAAAACATTCACATAGTCACACTTCTACGCTCAATGCCAAAACATTTAGTACATCCAAAAATTACAGAAATAGTTGTAACCCTACTTAGCTGCATGCAAACAAATCTCATTCATAGGTTCATAGGAATGTACTAGACTATTGGCCTTAGGGCCTATATAAGCCTAGCCAAATGAGGTTCCCTGGTTTTGCCCCCCCCAAGAAAATTATTTTCCTGTGCCCCTGTCAAGCAGAGCCACAGCAGTGATCCCTGGGGTGAATTTCCTGTTTCCCATCCATTTGTCAAGATTTCTCTTAAAGAGGGCTAATGAGGAGCTTTGCTTGACATGAATGGGTAGCCTGTTCCAGAGTATTGGAATTCTCTTGGACAGGAATCTATCCCTCCAGCATGTTCTGTTTATTGTGATGACAAGGTTTAGGTCCCTGGAATGTGTGGCTCGGAGAGTTTGGGATTTCTTTAAGTGTAGCATGTCCATCAGATCTGAGTTAGACATGGCTTTGTATGTTAGGCAGAGTTTGCCTTGGAGTAGGCAATATGCGATGGAGTAGAGCTGGAGTTTTTTGAGATGGTCTGCCTATGGCATGTACTTGAGGCTGGTAATCCTCTTAGTGAGGTATTTCTGAGGCCTTTCTAGTTGTTGCAGATGTCTTGTTAAGTACATGCCAAATGGGGCATTGTATTCTTTAATGGGTCTAATGAGGGATGAGTAGAGAGGAACAATGACCTCTCTTTTTCTGGAGGAAAACCCCTTTGTGATGAGGTTTGCCATGTAGAAGGATTTCCTTACTACTGTGGTGATGTGATTATCAAAGGGGAGACTACTGTCCACCTGTGTCC